>NW_026562478.1:475000-527500 GCF_027474105.1 Poeciliopsis prolifica | reverse complement strand
ATGAGATCATAGTTTTGATTATAACTGTGTGTGCTTTTATTGATGTGCATATTACCTTCATTACAGAATTAAAAGCTTCTAGAGATGAATAAAATCAATTCATTATGGCTGGTTGTTTTTTAAACTGTCAGTTGAATAAAGTTCAGCATCTGTGTTGAAGTTTCGATTATTGACAGTTAAGAACTAACAAAGTAGACGTTTATATTCACTCTCTTATTCTGAAGTGGGTGAAGACTTTATGCAGCAATTTTTTAATCTCCAAAAACCTTTTCAAACAAGAAAACTACAAGAATAACATGAAAACACCGACAATGGAAAACAAGATATAAACACAAACTCAGTAAATAAGGGCATTGCAGAATATGTCAATTGAATTGATCACATTAGCATTAGCTTCTGCTAACTAAATGGGCCAGTCCATCACATAACAGCAAAGTTCACATGGATCACCAGAACCAAATGACTGAAATGATCAGGAAATCAGTGTCAATACTTCAGAATCTCTCAGTCAAACTAGGAAACCACGTCAAGGTCCAGAGGGACTTTCTGGTTCTGACTAATAAACACATGATGCCCAAACAAACCACAGGCGCTGCTGGTAGACAGGAGAGGGCAGCATGTTAGGAGCAGTGCAGGAAGAAAAAAGGAAGAAATTTCCACCAAATGTTTTTACAAAACTTTTCTTAGAAAATTCACAAAATCTTTAAGATTCTTCTAGCAAAATTTTAACTTTTCAAACTCACTTGTAGAATTTTTTTTTTTAGATTTCTTATAAAAATTTCAATTTTTCTAAAAAATTCCAAGTCTTTTTGTAGAAAATTTCTGAGGTTAATCTGAAGAATTTTTTTTTCTAGCACACTTTTGACTTTTCAAACTAGTCCTCGTTTTTTCTCTAGAAAATGTCTGCGATTATTCCCTAAACTTCTGAGTTTTTTTTGCCAGAAATTCACTCCTCCTTTATCTTCTAGAAAAGGAGGCCATTGTGTGCAGAATACCAAGAACTCAGAGAGAAAAGCAGAGGCGAGTCTGAGTGTCGGTGCTGAAACTGGAGAGATAACTGCAGTATATTTCATCATTGGAGACCTGCAGTCGTCTTCCCCCGGTCCTTTTATTGGACCACTTCAGATCAATGCAGAATGAAAGCTGCAGGTTCGGAGATTATCTGACTCAGTCATCTGGTTATCACAGTTTGATTTTTTGTCCAATTTCCTCAAAGCCTTATGCTTGTTCATTATTCCTGCTTCTAATGCATCAATTTTGAGGACAACCTGTCAAACGTACTGCTGGTTATTACCCCACTAGCATAAAGAAGAGATTTCTGAACTCTTCCTGAGCTAAAACATTAGTATTGTTGTTTCTAAATAAATATTAATTTGCTTTCTTTGCAGTGTTTGAAACAACTAGATCATTTTGGTTCATTTTGACCATTTCTCATTTTCTGCAAATAAACACTAAATTTTAGTTTGATATTTTAGAGACATGTCTGTAGTTCATAGAATAAAAGAACATGATCCATTTTACTCAAATATAAACCTATAAAAAGTAAAATAAAAGAAAATAATTATTTCATCTCATGACTGTTTCTAAAACTGGTTGAAATAATCTCTGTTTGTTCTTCTGCAATAATTTATATACGTCAGTAATAATGCAACGGTGAAGTTTGCCATCGGCGGCTTTGCTGAATTTTTATTCTCGTTATTTGTGGTCATTATTTGTGACAGGAAAGCTTCTTGTGGGGGTGGAAATGTTGCTTTAGGCGAATATGACCAAAACAAATCATCATTTTCTCTGGAACTGTCCAGTTTGTCTAAAAAAAGAGAGAATGAGACAGTTTTGGCCAATCAAGGAAATGAGACAGCAGATAAAACAAATCCCCTTAAACCAGGTTAGCTGGTGAGTAGGAGTGTATTTACAAAAACAATTGTGTAAAGTTAGGAAACATGTGATTGCAACAGATGAAACACTGAGTCACTAATGCTGCCATCATCTGCTGCATGTGTCAGTAACAGCATTACTAGTTTACTTCCTACTTTTGCTCTTCCTATCAGGCAACGATTTTGATTTATGATTGACCTTAAAAGGATCTTAAGACATTTTCTGATGGGTTTATAAACCGACAGGAGATGAAGATCAGCTCATTTCTCACTCTTGGTTCTTCAGACAAGCAGCTTTTGTTTCTTTACTTCAACATAAAACTCGTGAGGACCATCATCATGACTGCAGCTTTTATTTTCTTCTTCTTCCTCTCAGTGACGGATGTCTGTCTGGTAAGTTTGGGATTTCTGGTTTAATTTCCTCAGCTGACAGAGACCAAAAAAAAAAAACAAATATTGACAAACATACTTTCTACAAAATATATGTTTCTAATTATGGAATCGTAAAGAAAAGATTAAAGCTTATTAATCCACCAAAGGTTTGTTAACTGGCTCTTAATGTGTAAATTTGCGTTTGTGTTGCAGAGTGCTCCAGCTGAAATGAAAAATCAAACTGGTGAGTTGAAAACGAAGCTTTACTCATGTGAAACGTAAATATTTAAACTTAAAGATCTTCTGATTTCTCTTTCAGATGATTTCACAGACGACGACTCAAGGCCCAAAGTTGACTTAGGTAACTAAAACTTCAAAAAACACAAAATTAAACTCAGATAAACATTTAAAGAGAAAGCCAATAAAATTTCCAGCTCTGATAAATACATTTTAACTCAAGAAATTTGCTTCTGAACATTTCTGTCACTTGAAAACACAGAAGTAATTTTGTTCAGGATGACGAGTGCAAAGGCCCCATTTCCGCTTTCAGACTAACGGCAAAGAAAACATTAAATATTAGATAAAAATGCTTAAATTTCTTATAATGCTTTGATTTTATTAAGTTAAATTACATGTGTAGTTTGGATAGCTCTGAAATATCAAATTACAAAATGTTTGCATTGTTTTAAAATTGCTGTTTTTACATGAAGCAAATTTATCTTCAAATGATCAAATCGCTCAATTATGTGATCAATGGAAATGAAGAATGTCAGGAGTAAATCAAAAGGAAAAACTAATAAAGAAAAAAAAGAAAAAGTCACAGAAAGTGATTCTTTTTATTTTTACTTCAAATTTTCAATTGTACCAACATTTATGTTCATCTATTCTTTCTATTTTTTGCTGTAGAAAACCTGGTTCTCCACGGAGACGTTGCCGTGACAAACAGCGCTTTCAAGAACGCCGACCCGTGTACGGCCAGAGGCTGCATGTGGCCCAAGTCTGGCCGTTACGTCTACGTGCCTTACCAGATCGGCCCTGAGTTCTGTAAGCAGTTTTAGCTTTAATTTACAAACTAAATGTTTTTATTAAGCTATTTACTGGATGTAATTTTTCTGTTATTTGTAGCCCAGAATGAGAAGAACATCATCATCAGAGGCATGCAGAGCTTCACCCAGACCACATGCGTTCGATTTGTCCCAAAACGTTCTGCTGATCGAGATTACATCCGATTCTTTTCTAACGGAGGGTAGGAAACAAACATCACTGTTCCTTTAAACTATTTATTTAAACTCTGCCGCTGCGGGTGGAGGCGGCTCCATCCTCGGTTTCTGCTGTATTTCCATTGACCACAAAATGATGCAAACTGAAATTATGACAATAAATTTGGTGAATGGAAATAAGGCAATTTTGTATTTCGTAAACATTGGAAACACTTTTACCATAACACGAGTCCCGTGATCAACAAGGTGACGTTACTACTGGAGCAAACCACGAAGAAGAAGACAACAGGAAGTAGTTGGAGGACGATGTCGCAGCATGTTTTTGACGATATGAACAACCTTATTCACATGTGAATTTATTTGTGTCTTATTTAATATACACAAAAAATTATCAGATATTTGTGAGGAAACACAGCTTGTGTCTTGTTCACAAACCAAGTAACACTAATGACACAACGGTGCAAATTTCAAAATCTGAGAATTTTGTATTTTCAATATTTGTTGTTTTTGTTGCCCTCAGATTGTAATATTGAAACCTGAATGCAAAAAGATTTTTACATTCAGACTGATGAATAATGGCATATAAAAGTAAGAGCGTCTTTGTGCAGGTGTTGGTCCAACATCGGGCGTCAGCGCGGCGGACAGTACATCTCTCTGAACAGAAGAGGATGTGTGGATCACGCCACAGTGCAGCACGAGATTCTTCACGCTCTGGGTTTCCACCATGAGCAGGTCCGCTCCGACAGAGACAACTACGTCCGGATTCTCTTCAACAACATTCAGCAAAGTCAGTAGTTAAAGTTTTAACAGTTTATTAAAAATCGTAAAAAGCAATAATACTTTTAAATTCTGTAACTCTTTCAAAATTGTCTCCGGATTCATGAACAGGACAGAGGGGCAATTTCAGAAAAGTTCAGACGAACAACTTAGTAACTCCCTACGACTTTACCTCGGTCATGCATTACGGCAAGTGAGTATTGATGATTTAAATTGCATCCCTGTCTGTTAAAAGCGCTATTTAAAAACAAATATCAAGTACGAAGATATTTCAACTTTTAAGATTTCTTCTTTTAAGTTAGATTAGGTTTCTCTTGACAGGGTTTTCAGGTGCAACATGCAGATACATGATGCACGATGCATCATGGATCTGATGCATCATTATATATGATGCATCATGTATCTGATGCATCATGTAAACATAAACCAGTCTGTCTGTTTTCCTCTCCATCGTTACCAAAACCTCAAGATGATTCAACTCTTCAGCTGTTTCACAGTTTTTGATCAAAGTGTAAAAACTATCAGGTTTTAGTTTTGTTTGATTGCTAAAAGGACTAAATCTTATTTACATTAAAGGAAATTAAAAACTTACTCATGCCTCTATGTATTTGACAATATTTGAATAATACTTTTAAAACCGATAACCTGTAAATCTCAGATTCCACAATTTCATTTGAGGCTGAGTTTATCTTTTAAATCCCATTTAAAAACTGACTTTTTTACATTGATTTAACTCAAACATATTTTTTAATGTAGCTTTGTCTCCCTGTTCAGACAGTTTTTCTTGTGTTTATTTTAGTTTGCTCATTTTGTTGAACCATCATCCTTTCGTTGTTTTTTTGTGGTCTTACTTTGCATCTGCTCCTGTTTTCTGTAAGATACGACTTCTCCAGTAACGGTCGGCCAACCATCGAAGCAAAATCAAATCCTAACCAGAGGTTTGGAAACGCCCGTCAAATGAGCGCCAATGACATCCGTCGAGTCAACAGGCTTTACAAATGCGGTAAGTTAAAAAAAGAGAAGAAGCCAGTGTGCATTCTCCTTATTTGTTGTTCTTGTTTCTTTATGAACATGATTTCTTCCCGTTTGACCCAGATACTTCTCGCTACTGAAACTCAGCGTCTCGAAGCACCAAATATGGAGCCACACTCCTGCCAAGTTTAAGAAGAAAATAATTTTAAAAGTCTGTTTTTTCGCATTCACATTTTCATCAAAAAAACTATGGGAGGCTTTTTAAAATAATAGCATATTGTAGATCCACAGTTTTTCTGTTTTAATGTATTTCTTTGTTCTCTTGTAAAAAGGAATAATAAAATTTTGCATCACAACTCTAAAGCTCTTTAATTGCTTTTTTAAAATATATGATTGTTTAAAATTACTCTATAAACGTCTCTAAAAGGTGTCAATATTAAAGTGGTATTTTCAAGATTTTAATAATGTAGAACAAATAAAAATGACGTCAGCGGTAAAAGGTGACTGGACCTTCCTCCAACAATTGATCATATTTAAAAACTAAAAGTGTTTCTGCAGCAACGACAGCATTTTTGGAACAGACAGCAGGTCAAAGTCTAGTCAGTATGACACTTTAAATAAATGTAAACCACGGAAATGATGCATATGCTTTGGCTTTAATAGTAATTTGTACAGAATAAATGATATGAAGGAAATGTGAACAATATTTAGTTTTCTTTCAACATCTAACACATTAATTAAATTGAACTTTTTATTTGTTTGTTTTTTTAACATAGAAATAAAGTGAACTTTTTTCTTTCTGTTTCCTGCATGAGGCGAACCAAAGAAACAAGGGAAATGCATGCATGAGCATGCTAGTTTATGAGTCAGTTTTTTATAACCAGGGTAAATGTGACATATTTCTCTGATTGCATGTCGTTTATGTCGTCTAGAAGGGAAGTTGTTGATTTTTAGGACGTTTGGGCCTGGAGGCCGACTTCTTCAGCCCAGAATATCCAGCTGAGGGAACAAACAGAACCGGGTCATTAGCATGTTTGGATGTCAACAGATTCATTTATGCATTATGGTTTACTCACTGCATCCATAGAGTAGGTTAATGCGGATGATGTCATTGGCACTCATTTCCTTTGAGTTTCCAAATTTAAGGTTTGGATTACACCTGGCAACGATGGTTGGTTTTCCATTTTTAGAGAAGGCGTCACTGAAAATAAGTCATTCAGTTATTATTGGCAATTATCAAAGTAGTTTACTGCTTCACATCACAAAGCAGGAAAAAATAAGTTAATTAAAAAACTCACTTCCTGTACTCCATGACAGAAGTGAAGTCATAAGGAGTCCCCAAGTTGTTCGTCTGCTTCTTTTCAAAAGCAAATTTAAAATCTATACCAGAATTCAGAGCAGAGGAAAACCTTTACGCATCATTTCTACAGACATGTGAGTCAATTTGCAGCTTTTCCTTGTGAACTGACTGGGTTCGATGTTGTCAAAGAGGATCCTGACGTATTTGTCTCGGTCGGACCGGACCTGCTCATGGTTGAAGCCAAGAGCATGAAGAATCTCATGCTGTACAACACTGTTGTGCACGCAGCCTGGTTTCTCCAGGGACAAGTACTGTCCCCCATCCCGACGGCCCACATAGGACCAGCACCTAAATGTCAAAGCACAAAATATCTGCAGTGGCACAAGGTTTGGTACAAACTGTCAAGGTTTGGTACAAACTGTCAAGGTTTGGTACCATCAGAGAAGGCGGAACATCACAATCAAATCACACATGTAAAAGTTCATCGTAGCAAAAGTTCCTCTAAAAGTACATTTTTAAAATAAAGTTACCAAATAATTGTAACCAGTTGCTTCATGGCTCTAAAACAAATCACGTCTTAAATACATGAAGTTTTAATTCTTGATAAGAAAAATCTTTAAAAAATTAAAAATGTAAGGTGCAGTATTGGCCCGGAAGTTTCTATTATTAAGTGTGTGTGTGTGTGTGTGTGTGTGTGTGTGTGTGGGGGTGTGTGTGTGTGGGTGTGCGTGTGGGGGGGTGTGCGTGTGTGTGCGTGTGCATGTGTGTGTGTGTGTGTGTGGGTGTGGGCGTGTGTGTGGGTGTGTGTGTGTGGGCGTGTGTGCGTGTGTGTGTGTGTGTGTGTGTGTGTGTGTTCCCACCCATCCTTTGACTCGATGTAGATGTGATCACGATCCCCGGGTTTCCACGGGACGAGGCGGATGCAGGTGGATTGGTTGAAGCCCTGCAGTCCTCTGATGATGACGTCACGCTCCTCCTGAGCTACAGACCAGTGGGAAACGTGGAACTTTGAGTAAAGTTACATGATAACAAAAAAAAAAGCTAATTATATGTCAGCTTTCATGAGTCTAAGGTGAAACCAAAGATTCTTACAGAAAGTTTCAGAGATGTAATACGGCACGTAAACGTAGCGTCCTGATTTTGGCCACTTGCAGCCTGTGTCGGTGCATTTATCTGCATTCCTGCTCAAAGTGTTCGGCACGGCGATGTCACCCTGCAGCACAGCTGTTTCTGCAACACAGCAGAAAGAAAATGCAACACACTGTATGGGGAAGTGTGAATGGTCTCCACTGTGTCTGCTTGTTGTGAAAAATGTGTCTTTTTAGTTGCAACATGTACTATTAAATAAAACCAAACCACAAATTAACAAATTTGACTAAGCAAGTGTTTGCACCTGCAATTTGGTTCCTTTTATTGTGACTATTTTGACTTTCTGTTTTGAAAAATTGTCTTACTCAAGTCAGCTTTGGGTCTTGGAACGATTTCAGGATAATCTGGATAGAAACAAGTAAAAAACAGATTTAAAGATTTAAAGATCAATGAATCAAATGTTAGGGATATCACTCCACTCACCACTTTCATAATCGTCAACCGGTGCATTCTGCAACACAAACAGAAACAATTTCAACAAATGCAAACTTTAAAACAACCAAACAGATTAAAAGTTCCTAAATGTTTTTGGTTGCATCAAATTTTAAACATTGCAGAGTTAAACTCACCAAAGTGACATCCGCCACTGCGAAGATGAGGATGAAGAGCAGAGCTGGAGTCATGACTCTGACAGCCAACGCTTCAGCAGTGATGGAAGAGAAGCTGCAGTTTAAAAGAGCAGAAGTCTGAAACTGTGCAGCCAATGCTCAGCTCTCCTGCTTATAAGACCTTCACTCAAATCAAACACGGACCATTTAAGGCCAGTCAGTCTGTGCCTTTATTTCTGATAGGCTGAGTTAAAACCCACAACATGTAGTTGCTGTTGCAAGAATCTTGCCCGTATGTGATTTCACCTTTACCCTTTATATGACGTTTTACAGCAGCAAAAAACTTTCTCTGTCCTTACAGTCCAGACTTCTGTACTTTCCAGGTTATTTGTCTCTATGCACAACTCAAAGTCACATTTTAATGTCAGACAAATAAAAGCATTTCTTCTAAAACAAAGAAAATTGTCCATAACTACTGTAGGTAAAGTTCAGAACGTGTTTGTTTTGTGCAGTAATAGCAGAATGCATCATGGCATCTGAAACATTTCTGCCAAGAAGTTAAAAGTCGGCCATGTTGTTTCCATCACCACCAAACAGAAAGTTGATTCAGCTCCTGCATGAATTGTCTCATTTCATATTTTAAATGGCTCCAGTTGACACTGTCTATGAGTTGTTGGTCAATATGGATAAAATTAATTGAACTGTTGGAGTTTTAACCATTTTTATTTAGTTCTTTATTCATTTGCAGCTTCCTGTTTTCGGTGACGGTTCTATGGAAGCCGCACAGAAGGAAATACATTTAGAAATACATGAAGAAACAAAATTACTTAGTAAAAGAACTGCTTCAAAAATACCCAGGAAGAGTAGAAATGTTGTAAGTTTATACACTGACTTTGCTCATGTCTGTGACAAACACAAACAATTTAAACATTCATTCATTTTGCAGGTTTAAATGTAAGATCTGATACATGCACAGAATAAATTCATTGTGTAGGGAGTCCACAGCGCTGCGTCTGCTCCGGCTTCCTCAGAAACTGTACTGTACCTCGTTACAATTTAATTTCAGACACAAAACCACGAATATTTATTTTTTGAAAGCATTTTGTACATTTTGAAAATGGATGTTTTTATTTTTTAACATTTTTTATACATATTATTTCGAGTGAAATCACGTTTTACTTTACTGAGATTACATTAAGCAGTCACAGTGATCCTGTATTAACATAACCAAGACTTTATTTTGGATGTTCTGTTTTTTTTGTCTTTTTTAGAATGATTTAAATTCATTCACACAGCTTTAATGGAATTCAGTTATAGTTGATTTTAACCCTCTGATAAACTATTCGCTTCTACCTGTGACAGAACAATCCGCTGCAAACTGTAAAACCCATTCCTTGATTCCTTGATTACTTTATTCCTTGATTCATTGATCCTTGAGGGTGGTGTCCATTTTTATTTTCCGAAATTATCTGAAAGGATTAACTTTTAAGATAATGCTCATATGTTTTTATTTTGTCCTGATTCAGAAATATTGCATTGAACAGAACCTTATTGTACAGTTTCCTTGTATTCGTTTGCAGGTCATTTAAAGGGGAAGCCATGCATGGCCATACATGGCCATGGTCATGGCCTGTGAAAACCCAAACGGTCGAGTTCAGCCACTCCCTGTGAGCTGCATAAAAACGGAGACGAGGCGAACCTGAACTCCATCCTGCATCAAACTCCTGCAGCATCTGGAAGGTTCTCAGCTTCTTCCTCCTCACAGCATGATGATGTCACTCAGCTGATAGTTCATTTAAACTTGCTTTTTGCATTTTCCTTATTTTGGATGCATGTGTGTAGCTTTGCACATCTTTGCAGATGAATTCCTGTCTGTGTTTTGACTTCAGGTCATCTTCATCATGATTCCTGCCGTCCTCTTCCTCCTTTTGCTCTCAGTGACGAATGTCCTGCTGGTGAGTTTGAAATAAAGGGGTAAACTTGGCCTTTAATGAGATAAAGTTGAACTCTGCTGCAACTTTACTCTTGTAATTCTTGAATTAAAGACGGAGTTAAAATAAACTATCATCTGAAACTGTGAAAAAATATTGTAAATTTGGTAAAAGAGAAATCCAGGGTGAAAAACAGAAATCTTCTGCTTTTAGAAGAAAAACTGTTAAAATTAACCATGAAAATCATTTTTAGCAGAAAAATTAACATCATTTTTATTTTTTTTATCTTTTTATTTTTGTTTACAGACCTCACCACTTGAATCTGGTGAGTTAAACAAAATCTGCATAGAAATGATAAAAATGTTTAAATAACGTCATTATTTTTTTCTTTTTTCAGGGGCATCATGTCTTTATAAATGATGAAGAGAAAGAAAGTTTTAGTGTTGCTAAAAGACCAATGTGCAACAGTTATTAACAGAATATTCATAATTTAAAGAAACATTCTGATGAAGTCATTGAGAATTGTGGCAAGTTGCCCGAGACTCAGGTTGCATTATTTACGTCCTTATTTCCATTAGTTGTTGCTTGGGCTTGTTTAGAGAGACAATGCTCAATGAAATCAGCCATTATTTTAGTATTGATGTTGATTTTGGGGTGTTATGTTTGATTTGCAGTAGAAACCCCCGAGCTGCTCGATGACATCGCCGTCCCCGACACTCGGACCAGGAATGCTGACCCCTGCACCGCCAGAGGCTGCAAGTGGCCCAAATCCGGACGCTTTGTGAATGTTCCCTACGAGATCGCCTCTGACTTCTGTGAGCAAAACCGGCTGGATGATTATTTACATGAAGCAAACAATGTTGCCTTAATATTGATTTTATTTAACTGAAACTTGTTAAGTATTCTACTGACTCAACGTATCTGTAACTACGAAACAACGCAAGTGCATCACTGATGGCCTAAAGAGCTTCCATGGATGCACCTGCATTCGGTTTGTCCCAAAGAGGTCCTATCATCGCGATTACATCCGTTTCTTTTCAGGCAACGGGTATGAACACACACACACACCTACACACACTACACACACACACACACACACACACACACACACACACCCCCACACACACCTACACACACACACACACACACACACACACACACACACACACACACGCATTCAAATCCATGCAATTCTGTGCAAACTGTGGACTTTGTTTTAACTGCCATTTATTTTAGTAGCTGTATTTCTGCCTAAACCAGGCATTTTTCCTAACCCTAATCTTTGCTGGTCTATTCCTAAACCTAATTTTAGCCCAAACTTAATTCACTCCATACCTCTAATTGTGGCTTTTCTGCTAAAAACAAAGCATGTTTAACACGTTTAGTGTTTTTATCAACTTTGCAAAAATTCCTCATAATGAGCATTGATGAGGAAACAGTAAAAATAAAATCAGCACCAGCACACCTCAACCGACTGGGGATTTAAGAATACACAGCATACACTGCAAAAACCAAATGTTTATTTCCAATATTCGATATCTTAGTACAACTGAAAAACAACCAAAATAACTTAGAAATGACTTTTCAGCATGAGGCTTGTTTTCGGTAAATAATGATGAAATAGTGCTTGATCCACTGGCAGATTATTTCACTTGTAATGTGAAAAATGTTTGGTTTGAAGTGAAATAGTAAGCCAAAGGAAATAAAACTTTAACAATATTAAACAATAATTTACTAAAACAAGCTCCTTCGTCATGCTGAAAAGTTCATTTTTCTTATTTCACGTGTACCAAACACAGAGACGCACTGGTCCAGGAAAACGCTCTGTGAGAAAAGCTCCTTTAGTTGCTTCATGGAGGAGAGAAACACAAAACAGGAAGTCGCAGCCAAGAGCAGCACAACCACAAATAATCACACGAGAAACAATAATTCAACTTTTATTGGGTCCCAGCCTGAGAATGTCATTATTTCCTAAAGATATGTTTAAAGTACTGTCTATATTCCAGGTGTTGGTCCTATATTGGACGTCAGGACGGAGGACAGTTGATCTCTCTGCAGAAAAGCGGCTGCCTGTCTCGGTCCACAGTGCAGCACGAGGTTCTTCACGCTCTGGGCTTCAACCATGAGCAGGTCCGCTCCGACAGAGACAAATACGTTTGGATTCAGTACCAGAACATCATCGAAGGTAAGATTGAAGACAAAAGAATCAATTTCATTGTTCAGTTCTTCACTTACACAGATAAAAATAAAAGCTTTAGCAAATCTATATCTGTAAAACTTTATTCAGAGTTACATTCCCACAAAAAGTTTCAAAAGTTTGTGTAGAAATTATTAGATGTGTAAATAAAATAGTGATGCAAACAGAATCAGCAGGATCCCTTCACCTTGAAGAGCCGTTCAAATGGTTCATTATAAAAATGTACATATTTCTATAAATGAGAGATTTTATCCCTGATATATTTTAGATTTTCAGGAACCTGACATGTGAGGATGAAGTTCACAAAACATTTTATTCAACTGGGTCAAATAAAAGGAATATTTTTGCTCAAAATGTGCAAAATAGAACCGGTCAGTTTAGCAGAAAATGTGTACATGTATATTTTGATAATATTAAGTATATAGCATAAAAATATAAACATTAAATACCCAAGAAGTTCATTCTTATGGGTTTTATGTGAATTAATAGCATTTTAGTTCTATTTTTAATATAGAAACTAAATAAAATATCAAACAGAAGATAAAAAAAAAAACTACACTTGATTCACTACTTTAACTTTAACAACAGTCACTTCACCATAAGTTTAACTCACAACTGTGACTGAATGTTTCTCTGTCTTGAATCCCTGGATAGGAGAGAAGCACAACTTTAACATAAAGCAAACCAACAACCTGGGGACTCCATACGACTTCAAGTCTGTCATGCAATACTCCAAGTGAGTCTTTATGAGCGTGCAGGAATAAAGTATAAAGTTTGCTCTGCTTCATTATCTTCACTGTATTTGTTTTTTTGTTTGTTTTGTTTTTAAAGCAAAGCCTTCTCCAAAAATGGGAAACCAACCATCGTTGCCAAATGCAACCCAAAGCTGAAGTTTGGACACGCCGAAAAAATGAGCGTCAACGACATCGCCCGCGTCAACCGGCTTTACCAATGCTGTAAGGAAAAACAACAAATATATATGATAAACAACTCTCTGTCTAGATCAAATTACTTATCATTTTTTTATTTTTTCTTGTTGTTTTTACCCAGAACTCCTCAGACTGAAGAGGTCGGCCTCCTGCTGCTGCTGCTGCTGCTGCTGATCTGAGGCCTCACACCAAAAACCTGAGCTGGCAGGAATATATAATATTCTTCTGTCCTTTTCTTTAAATGAACAAGTGGAAATCATTTTCCTGTCTGGTTTTGGAAAAGTTTTGTGTCACCAGGTGGATCAAAATTTTGTTGCATGTTGGCCTTAGAAACAAACAGAAAGCATATATACTGTCTATAATCGCCACATTTATTTCCCTGCTTTTATGTTTTTGCTTTGATCATCAGAGAATATAATTAATTTGCATAATAAAGAAGCATATTTCAAAGAAAAGATTACAGTGGATTTATTGTTTGGATTTTTGCTTGAAATAGAGGATTAGAGGCTCTGAAAAAAAAAATTTTCAGAGCCTCTGAAAAAACAAAAAAAAAATTTCAGAGGCTCTGAAAATATACAATATTTAGAACATATATTTTCACACACACACAAATATATGAGTAAATATGTATATTTACTTCAGTGAATGATCATAGTTGAATGACAGTCAAAACACTCATACAGACACTGATTGTACTTATTTACCAATTTAAAAGTAAAGAAAGTTCAACATGTTAATTGTACTCAGGTACAAAAGTGCAAAATATTCAACAAATATTTGGCAACAGTGGAAAAATATTTATTTTAAATAAAATGATAAAAATCCTACCTCTTGGTTTAATCAGATCTGCTTTATCATCTTTTCATTGGATTGCACAAGTTTAGGTTAAATTAAAAATGTAGTTGATGATTTTTCATTTAGCTGATTTTGCTCATTTTACAGCACATTTTGCCTCAAAAATATGTATTATTTAATCTTTCTGTAAAATGTATCACATCAAATATCAATAGTGTGGGGATATTAAAATAAATATCCCCACCGATCCCTTCACAGAAAATGATTTCAACACAACATTTTTTTTAAATGTGCTTCTTTATTTGGTAAATGAATGAATATTGCTGCAGAAGTGAGCGCTGCAAAGCAGAATTTAATTTTTTCCTGTAACATTTCTTTCAGTAATTAATTTAAGTCATTGAGTCACTTAAATACCAAAGCAAATTCACAAAAGCGACATGATTTTTTTATGCAGCTTCTGGAGGCCGACGTCTTCAAACCATAAATTTCTGATTGACAAGAAAGCAAAGATGAAAAATGATAAGTAATTTGATCTAGACAGAGAGTTGTTTATCATATATATTTGTTGTTTTTCCTTACAGCATTGAACCGGTTGATGCAGGCGATGTCGTTGACGCTCATTTTTTCGGCGTGTCCAAACTTCAGCTTTGGGTTGCATTTGGCAACGATGGTTGGTTTCCCATTTTTGGAGAAGACTTTGCATAAAATATACAGTGAAGAATGTTTTAGTCATCTAAATCTAATTTCCTTATAAGGTCAATAATTTGCTTTCTTTTTAAAAATGTCTCATAACCAAGACAAGTGGGAAGTGTTGCATTAATAGAGTTTTTTATCATTTTGTATAGATTTAATGCAACTTCCTCTTTAAGCAACAAACAGCAAATGAATACAAGGAAACTTCAAAACAGTTCAAAAGAAAGCAGAAGATCCTGTTCAATGCAATATTTCTAATAACTTATGTGTTGCATTTTTTTCATCTGGTCTTATTTATGTAACACTTTTCAATAGTTTCATTGTATTTCTTACTGACAATACAGTAAAAAAAGAGAAAAAACTAATTAAATCCTTTCTGTGGTAAAATCACACATTCTGCTCGCCACGATAATTTTTCACCGCTCATAAAGTGAACAGTGGGTATTACAGTAGCATTTTAAAAGTAAATCCATTCAAATTATCTTTGAAAACATTTGCTTATTAACTCAGCAAATGTTTTCATTTTATTTTGATTCTGTTCCTTTTTTTAGGGTCATTTAAAGAAGCTCACACAGAGAAGCTGATTTTATCTTTTGGGGGAACTTGGTTTGCTTTTCTTAGCCTGTGCTAACCTTATTACCACAAAGCACGTTTTCATCCCTAGGTGCATGAGGACAGAAGCAGCATCAACTCCCAGAACATCACAGACTCTTGGTTTCTGTAGATGAGAGAAGAGATGTTCATGTTAAAGCCACTGCAGCAAAATGCAGAAGGAGAAATTGGAAAATAATGTTGCAAGATTAAGCTTCTTCTTTTCAATCAGGTTGAGTTCTGGTCTTGAAACACACTGATTAAATTTTAGTTTTCTGTATTCTGGATTATATTTCTATTAATTTGCTCCGAGTTCGGCACCAGGTTTCAGGTGTCTGGCTCAACAAAAAGTATATTTCACTGACGTTTTGCTGATGTATCAGCATAAAGTACTGCATAGTTGTAAAAAAAAAAAAAGCAACAATAATGGCTACCTCCTTCTAAACATGTATGTTCATATTATGCAGGTTTTTCTACTTCCAAATATTTCTTGTGTGCCTGTGAACGTGACGGACGAGCGACAGCGATGGACAGCGAAGTCGCTTCTCATGGTCTACTCTCAGTTTCTTTTTAAAAACAAAAAACAATTTTGTTGTCGTTCAAGCTGTGCTAAAAGGAGTTAGCCAATCAACAAAGCTAAAATAGCATCTCAATGCTGAAGACATAGCAGCAGCATTGATGTTAGCATCCATAGTCCTCATTCACAAAGAAGCTTCATGAATGATCAGGGATTCCTGAAACACTGGAATGGGTGGAATAGCACTTTGCATTAATCTGATAGTTAAACAATCTAAATAACACATAAAAAACAATATTTATCTCATTAAATAATTTAGCAGCAAAAATGGTTTTTGAATGAAAAATTTTGTTTTTTGATTAAAATGCAACATATTACAGACCCTGCAATTAATTCAAATAAAAATTTTAGTTGAGTCCCGACTCTACGATCTCAAACCGAGACGGTTTAACATGAAGAAACGCCCAGCAGAAGCAGAGCCTGAGGGTTCAGACGGCGCCCATCTGATAGCAGATGGTTGGGTTGTGGTTACCAACTCTGGAAATGAAACTGAAACTAACTGGGTACTGACTGCTAGTCCACCATTATCTAATGATGACCTCATCCAGCTCAGTATCTAATTGTTGGGAAATACATGATAGTTTGGACACAGAATAAACTTCCTTCTTTCAGTGATGCTGAGAAAAAAGCTCTATGGATTTGTTACTTCAGGGTTAGATCACTGTAATTCTTTACTACCAGAAAGTTGACAAAAAAAGGCTTCAGCTGATCCAAAACGCTGCAGCAAAAGCTGACGGAAATCAAAAAGGGAGAAAATATTTCTGCTGCTCCAGCTTCTGCTTAGTGGCTCTGTGTTAAATTCAGAATTTAAGGTTCTCCAACCAGATATTTGCATACACTAACTAAGGAGACATTTTGTCCTCACCGTCTGCAGTTAAATTAGACCAAACGTTTTCTGATTCAGCGTAAGTTTTTGTAACTTTTCTCATATTCAAAATTGTTCACACCTTTTAAACTAATTACCTTTAATGCTGTATTAATAATTCTTTTTAATCAGGCCTAAATTTCTGTTAAAAATCATTTTCTTAAATTGGTCTAATCTACAATGTTTTCATTCCAGGTCATGGAACCAACAGTAACTTGTGATAAATTAATGTGTTTCACTTTGATAACTGAATGACTGAAATAAGCAATTTTTTCACTAATTTACTGAATTTAATCAAAATCTATAATTAAATAACCAGATGACGCTTCTCTTTAAACATCCATCTTCCTACCAGAAGGAGGCAGTAGCGCGCCGCTGCCTCCCTTCTGCAGTTTGTGTGATAGTTGAGGATGAAGCAGAGGATGCAACGCGCCGTAAACATTTGCTACAAATGATCAATTTAAGCAGCTGTCAGAAAATTAGAGTGAATAAACAACCCTCTGGAATTATATTAGTGGCACAAAGTGAAATTTACTGGATCATAAAATGCACTTAAGTGGGAATGTTGTGTTCAAAGAAACCAAACTCTTCATCAGTCACGCCTTTCTGAATTTAATTTCTAGTCGTTTTGTTTTTCCTGCAGGCATCATGCCACCTCATACTTTCCCACCTTCACTTTCTAAAGGTGACAGTGACTCAGAGTCAGGATTTGCTGCTGCAGGGAGGAATTTATAGATATATGCATCTGGGCCTGTTCTTCTGTTCATCTTAGCACTTTTTCTAATTTATTTTAAGTCACAGGAGCAAATACAGTGTAATTTATGTGTCCAAGACACACAAATCAATGAAAATAAAAAAATTTCATGGCTTTAACCATTTATTGAACTAAAAAATCTAAAAAGTGTGGCATGGATGTTTATGTAGAGAGATTTATTTTGGTACTTTTTCTGAAAAAATACCCGATGGGAATCCATTTTGGAAATGAGGTTTACCAGAACAAAACCACTTTTAAAACTGGGCCCACATGTTTGTTTGTAAGTTTACATTTTCCCACAAGTTGCCCAAAATGCAGGCATTTCTGTTTCTTGTGTAATTTCTCCAACATGTTGGTCCTTTACACCTTGAACCATAACAAATAGTAATATTTATTCTGAAGCACATAAAAATACTTCAGCTTCAGGCTTTTGAAATGTCAGGATTTATACATTTGAGCCATTTTCTAACTGTAAGGAGCCTCTGCGGTGGGGAGCTGTGACTCGGTTTCAGGGGAAGTTAATCAGGTGCAGTGGAGAATTGCATCAGGTGCTGCTTTGAAGCAAACTGACACCGAAAACAGATTTTCTACTGCATTTCTATTAATGTGAATATCAGCCTTCCCTCCATTTCCTGACAAAACAATGTTTAACTTACAACAGAAAAAAATGCTACCAAAACGCTGATGAACTTTTATAAATCCCAGGTGACATTTTAAAGCTGCAGTAATTTACTGCAGCTTTAAAATTAAGACGTTATAAATAGTCAAATTAAACTGATTTTGATTTTACTGCAATCATAATGAAATGGAGAAAATACGACTACATTGATATGAAATCTTAATGACATTATTAAGCTGTTGTGAACTCTATAAGGAAATAGAATATAAAATCAAGACGTTTCAATTCCTAAAATGTGTAATATGGCTCCCTGCCCAGGGGGCAATTTGTATTTGTATATTTTAGATTTTGTTAAAGATCTATATGTGGATGGATGGATGGATGGATGGATGGATGGATGGATGGATGGATGGATGGATGGATGGATGGATGATGGATGGATGGATGGATGATGGATGGATGGATGGATGGATGGATGGATGGATGGATGGATGGATGGATGGATGGATGGATGGATGGATGGATGGATGGATGGATGGATGGATGGATGGATGGATGGATGGATGGATGGATGTTTACAATGGTGATAAATGGAGAGATTTTGTCAGTTTTAATCTCCTTCCTGAACGAAGGGAGAATTACTTTCTAATTGCTTTGTTTCAAGTCTGAACACTGGTTAACCAGACAGGAAGTGATGCGTATTTAAATGAGAAGTGATGCGTATTCTAACGAGATCAAACACACAGTTTGGGTTTGTTTATGTCTCTGTCTTCCAAATGGTTCCGACTGTGTAATGAGTTTCTGTCTTTCCTGTTTGCTTCTCAGGCTCTTCGCCGCTCTGCAGTTTATTTGACTCGAGTGAGTCATCTCTCATTGCGTCCCGTCTTCGAACTCAGCAAATTCTCATCTCTTCTCTGGCAAAACCAAAACTAGGAGACTTTTTAAAGCCGGCAGACAGAGTGGCTTATTCTGAGAGGTGTCAGTTTAATTAATGTGCTGCAGGCATTTTCACTTATTATCAATGGGAACCACCACAGAACAGCAGCAGCATTCAGTCATGTCTTACTGACTGGTCTGATCATATTCACACTTTTTTCTCCAAAAAAACGACCATAAAACGTTTACTGTGTTTTTTAAGGAAAATACATTTGTACAGAACAGTGTTTCTCAAACTGTGGCCCCGGGACCATTGGTGGTCCGTGGGCGATCCCGAGTGGTCTGGAAGGTTCTGCGTGTCAACAACCACTGATTGGCTCAAAGAGCGACTCTGCAATTAGCTTACCAAAGGATTGTGTTGAAACATAATAATTATGAATAAAACTGAACATACAGGTATCAAGAAAACAACGTCGGACGGACTCATATAGTTGGAGGAAGTCAAATGTGTCACTGTGGAGGAATCTGGAGTTAGGTGGTCCGCGAGTTTCTTATCCTCAGCCTGAAACCCTGAACTAGTGTACACAAGGAATAACTAGGGGCAAGAAATAATCCAGAATCCCTCAGAAGGACTGAACTCAAATGAAACAGAAACAAAGCTCATCAAAGACTAAAGAGCAAAAAATAAGAAACTTCAACAGTTTAAGCATCAGAACATTCGAAACAAATACAGTCTGTTGAATTTCTCTCCTCAATCACTGTCGCATATAATTAGTTACGTTATTATTTTCATGATGTAAAGCACTTTGAAATGCCTTGTTGATGAACTCTGCTATACAAATATCTTGCTAATTATTATTGCATTTGGCAAATAAAACAAATATTTCAGAAAAACATTAAAGCCTCAGATGGAAACCCAGAAGTGTTGCCCACTTCTGCACTTCCTGATCCTCAGGGGAAATGTATTTCTGCCATAAGGATAACGAACCAATAAGGTTTTTCATTAAAATAAGTAAAAGATGTTGCTGTTTAAATCGTTCTGCTTAACACTGATATCTATATTTACATTTTCTGCAGGTTTCAAGAGGCGGGAACTCACTGCAAAACAGGTGACCTTTTGAGGTGTGAAGCCATGATTTATAGAAGAGTGTGTGTGTGTGTGTGTGTGTGTGTGTGTGTGTGTGTGTGTGTGTGTGTGTGTGTGTGTGTGTTTGGGGAAAAGATGTCTCACACGAACACGGCCTGTTTGTGAGTGGGGGAGTAAAGATCTGCGGCTGGTATCATAGCAACTGCACGTTACAGGAGGAGAGGGGAGAATGCTTCAGTGATACCAAACTACTGAGAGTCTGCACACACACACACACACACACACACACACACACACACACACACACACACACACACACACACACACACACACACACATTCATTCAGTCACCAGAAGCTGCACAGGTCGGTTTGCTGCCAGAGTCTCTCGTTTAAACTTTGTGATGTTATGTTGCGTCAGGGCGTTTCTTTCTCATCTCCCAAACCGATTTAAAATCTTCCAGAAGTTTTTTTTTTTTCTGTTCCAAATCACAAAATAACAGCAACATTTTTGCACCATGCATTTCGCAACGAACGCAACTTTTAGAGCCGCAGCGGCTTTAAAATTTTTACAAACAGCAAAGAAATGATTGAGACCCAGAAATAGAGTCATATCCAGTTAAAATTTACATCCGATTGAAAACATTGCACCAAGAAGGAATAAGTAATAAGATGAGTTAAAAGGCCTGTCAGTCAGAAAGCAGGGTTCAGGAAGGTCTGATCTGTTTTTAGCTCCTGAGTGAGAAATGCAGGTGAACCCCATGTGGGAGCGTTTCTTTCTGCTTGAAGTCGCTGCAGCACAGTTATAAGGTTTATAAGGTTTTAGTTTTTAGTGCTGCCTGCAGCCTGTTAACAAACCGCGAGTTCTGGCCACTTCTTAAATTAAATGTGGGAAGAAAAAATACCATTTATTTTCAGCTTGTTTGCAGAGACATCTGCCTCTGCATTGAGCTTCTTAAAAACAAGAGTGTCCGTGTTTATCTGGGACTTACATCCATGTTCTGAACCAAATCGCTTCCTGTTTCTTCCATGACCGAGCCTCACCGTTCAGCCAGGCTGCCTCCGTCTCATCCCCACAAACACACATCTCCTCTGAGGTGTTTCTATTTGCAGGGTGTGAATGGGATCGGCGTCACCTGGGAAAAGGCACATGGACAGATGGGAGAGTCTCAGCGGCTTTCATGAACAAAGCGAGTTGTGGGTGCCGTGAAGTGAGAGCGGCTGCAGCAATGATCTGTGTCTTGAGTTTGATCTGATATGGATCGTTTTTTTTCTTTGAAAGCAGAGAGAAAAAACTGAACAAAGAGAAAAACTGCAGACAAAGGAAACTCAAAGAACCAAACTGGGAGAGTCTGAGAGTGTATTCACACCGGCCCTGTTTAGATCGCTTTAACTGAACTCCAGTTCTTTTGAAAGTCCGGTTTGTTTCAGGTTCTAATCAAACTCTGAATCGGACCAAAACTGAGAACTCTGGTCCGCCCGCAAATCTTCCCCTGGGTTTGGTTCAAGTGAACTCTGGTGCTGTTCAGATACATTTGTGAACACCAAACGGACCGGAGTTCACTTCCAAAGCAGGAAGTGAATTACAGCGCTCGGCATTCTGGGTAAACACAATTAAAACAAACGCATCAGTCAGCGCTACTGGGAGAAATGACTCGCCATCTTTTACAAAAGACAAAAGAGAAATTCTATGGTTGCTAAAATATGGCCCTTACTTCAGTGGTTCTTGTTGCAGCGCCCCTACAGGCCAGGAGGGGAACAGGATGGTAAAACGGTTTGGTTCATTTGACACAGTGCAGTGTGAAAGAGAAACACAGCAGCTGAAAATATAACAAATATTCAAACCAATCCATCTGAGTCTCCCAGACAATCAGGTGTGATAACACCATAAAATAAGAAATCAATAGCAGTGTTGGATGACTCATGTGAACCTACATTGTTCTGATTTTTGTCTTGCATAGCTGAATGCATGTTTGTTTTATGCACATCTAGTTTAATTTTTCAGGTTTTACGTTTCTGAACTAAATAGTAATAACTTTTTGTCAGGTGTGATAAAAACCATTCTGGAAGCTTTACAGACATCGTCTTTTTCCATAATTTTCCTTCTGGGTATGTCTGAACAAAAATCAGAGCCTGAACTGAGACGAGCTGACTTGTCTGAGCTTCGCCTGCTCCTCTCCTGCTGGTGAAACGTAATGACTTCCCTCCGTCTGGATCATATGCTACTTGAAATGCAGCTGCAGCTTCACTTACATTTCAGCTGACACATCTCAAATGTTGCTCTGCAGGAATATTGTCACTGCAATGGACATCTGATTGTAACATTGTGATGTGAAGATGCAACCGACTTTATTCCTCCTTTTCAGTTTCTCCTTCTTCAGTTTATTCTGTTTTTTTTACGTTAGCTATGAAAGAAAGGGAATAACTATGTATTTACACATTACGAGCAACATATGAAAATGTGGCACAAGGAATAATTTCTTTTTGCTGCTCTTCAAAATAGGAAAGTCAAGAGAATATAATTTTATTGGTCCCAGGATCCAATAAGAGCTAAATTAGTATTAATGATCCAAATGTTGCTGGACCCGTTTTTCTTTACTTAGTGTATTTTCCTGACTTGACGTTGGTCCAGAGTATTTGGTGCATCAGTCAAAAAATGTCAAGAAGGGAAATAAAAACATCTTCAACTATAAAATAAATGTGGAAAAATAAGCTGATATTCAGTCCCAAAAGTGAATTTTGGCTTTTTTTCGCCCAAAATGTTGGATCACTTTGGATCACCAATCCTTTGACACATAAACCTTAATTGCATCCCTACAACAAATAAACAAACTTCTTATAATCTTTATCTGCCAGGAGGTATTAATAATTTTGGTCTTAGCTGTTGCTTTGAAAAGCAGACAATGATTTACAAAAT
This sequence comes from Poeciliopsis prolifica, assembly GCF_027474105.1. NCBI lineage: Eukaryota > Metazoa > Chordata > Actinopteri > Cyprinodontiformes > Poeciliidae > Poeciliopsis > Poeciliopsis prolifica. The sequence goes on along the minus strand of NW_026562478.1, from coordinate 504,458 downwards.
GCCTTGTCAGCAGACCTTGGTGTATGACAGGCTCGTGTTCTCTGTTAATTTGTCAAAAACGCGCTGTGCTGTTTGTTAAATGGTGTCTGAGGCGTCTGCTAACGGGGATGGAAGCGCCGAATGACGAACGGCGCTGGTCGGGACGGAGGAGGAAAAGAGATGCTGGGTATCAAAGCATCTCTTTGAGGAAGGCGTGGAAGGAGGTTGAACAGCAGATGTATTCAGAGAGGAGGAAGGTTTTTGGCACGGAGCATCATCTTCCTCCCACTGGGCGTCATTACAGCTTCAGCCTCTGATCAGTGGTTTTAAAGACTCCACAGGGCCTCACGCTGTTAAGCTGATCCAAAAATACACAATGATGACTCGTGTAAATAAGAAACGAAAAATAAACCTTTGTTTTTGCTTTTATCCTCTGCGACCTCTGTCGCTGTGAAGCTTCAGTCGGTTAATCCTGCTGTTATAATTGTTCAGATTCTGACACAAACCCAAATGGACTTGAATGTTCAAACTGTTAAAACATTAATGTGTCTGCATTCGATCAGTACTTGTTTACATAAATGATATCCAACATATTTTCACGTTGGTCAGGGCCTCCAGGATTTTGTTGGTCGTGTTTATTTTTCGCAATCAAAACCACAAATTTTGTGAATCTAAATTAGAAATATTTGCAAGTAATTTTGCAGTATTTGCCCTAAAATGTGACGTCAAACATGATTTTTTATCGATCACATCATGCGAGGCTGAAGCAGGCGGCAGAACAAACACTGCCACCTGCAGGTGAGAGTTTCCCTTTAATGTTTTTGACCGTTTTTGATCATTTTTGTGGAAAATTTTCCTCCAACCACCTATGGAGCAGCAGAGAGTGGGAGTCACATCCTGAACAGAGATCTGCAGAACAGCAGGGGGCTTCGAGGCTTTTCCAAGCCAGACTTGATTTGTAATCTCTCCTGTGAGTCCTGCTTCTGCCAAGAGTCCCTCTCCCACCGGGCGACGGCTAAAAGAACATTCTTGGAAGGAAACCAGGAGGTTTGCTAACAAAAAGCTCAAAACAGTTCTTACAGTGTAGCTACACTACAAACTGTTTTGTAGTGTAAATATCTTAGCAGACAGCAAGATACAGGGGATACAGGAGCAAAACTTTCCGTATTTTATATTGATGAAAATATTCTAGTTCCACTGGAAGATTATTTCACTTTTAAGATGAGAAAAATGTCTTTGTACAAGTGAAATAATCTGCAAGATCTGGAATAGTTTGCCAGAAAATGTTCAACTAAATGATGATATAACAGAGTTTAAAGGGTGTTAAAACATAGAATCATTAAAATAACTTAAATAGTTGAAATACTACACTTAAGAATTAATTTTTTTAAAACTTTGCTGCAGCTGTAGTGTTTTTTTTTGACTGTAAGAACTGTTATTACTACGTGGGTTTCAGATCTCTGTATCTAATCAGATTGGGGAAGTTAACTTTTTGGAAAAAATGAATTTTAAGGATATTTTTATAATTTATCTATTAATAATTTGCTGCCAAATTAAGAGTAAATGACTACAAGGTGTTAAAAGTGTTTGAAAGCAGAACAGGTTTTTAAATTAGGCTGGTTGCTTTGACACAGCGCAGTGTGAAAGTGAAACGCAGCAGCTGAAAATGTTGCAACTTCAGTCTCCGATCGAACCAAATCCAGCAGATTGTCTGGTGTGGAAACGTTGATGTTTCTCAACAGACAGAATTCAGCTGATTCTATTCAACATATTTAGCTGGAATATGTTTTTATTGGAGCTTCTGTTGCTTTCTGCACAAACTCAAATTCAGAACCACTTGAGTCGACATGATTGGTTAATTTGCCACGAATCAGTTTATTTCACAAACCAGGATGTTTTCATTTTTTATTCCCAATAAATACATTTGTCCTGATATTTTTAATGTAGCTCAATGTATTTACTGTCCAGTTCTGTTGTCGTTTGGACATTTCAATAACAGATATTCACAGACAGTGCATGTGTTATATTGTAGCATGAAACTAAACATTGCACGGTGGATTTGTGAGCTGTAAAATAAGCTGCAGGGTTAGTCGATAGCTTAAGCTGACAAATCTCATCTGAAGGTTTTGCAGGAGAAAACATTGAATTAAGAATATTTGTTCTGTTTGTGCAGAGATAAGACTGTTGGCGAAGCAGTGGAAGCAACGAATACAAAAACGCAGCTGCAGAGAGAATAATTTTCCGGCTTCAGCCACATGACTAAATAAATTCAGTTTTGTTAATTAGACGTCTGAGAGTATAAACAAAGCGGCAGCGGCATAAGTTAAATTTGAACAGAATCCTCTGCCTGGAGTGTGTGTGTGTGTGTGTGTGTGTGTGGGTGTGTGTGTGTGTGTGTGTGTGTGTGGTGTGTGTGTGTGTGTGTGTGTGTGTGTGTGTGTGTGTGTCCAGGCGTTTCTGAAGCTGAGTTTACGTGAAAGTCAGAGGGTGTCAGAGGGGGTTGGGAGGAGGGAGGTGGCTGGTGGCGACTCGATCTGGGGCTAAATCTGCACCACCACCCGTCTGCTCACACAACACGCTGTATAATTGGACTCAGAGGAGCGAGGAGATCTGCCCACAGGCTTCAGATTATGCTCCAAAAAGGAATACATTGCCCTACAAACATTTAGTTCTTACACTGAGCCCCGACCTATAACACCAGCAAAGCAAAATAAAGGGAAAAAGCTTAAAGGCAATTTGTTTGGGGAGGGGAAAAATGTCTGATGTTGGAGATCTGGGACAAATTAAATCATTGCTGCTTGATTTCGATTGTAAGAAACACAAAAAAAGCAGAAATGACTCCTGTGGGGTGTGATGAATGCAGACAAGCAATCAGAATTGACCTACTTGTGACATGACGATGATTTATGTTTTTCAGAATCAACACAGCAACAAAATGCCTAATAGTCTTGGATGAATTAATAAATAAGAGTGATAACAAGGGAGTGGAGCAGCACAGTCCTCCAGCAGAACCAAAGGCGCGATTAAATTAAAATAAATTTCAATTATTGACGTTTCACATGATTAAACTGATTTAATTAACGGGTTCACAAACAAGGAGCTGAAAATTCACTTGAATAAATTTGGATAAATGGATTCCCTTGAAAATCAAAACATGCTATTTTATCGTTTTTTTCATCTCACTTTTTGTCAGAATTCAGACTTTAATCTTCTGAGATCCAAAGTAAGAATAATTGGTTAATTGGCAAATGGTTAATGCTAATTCTTCTCATCTTCAAGATCATCTCCTTTGGTCTCTTTCCAGCAACTCAAACTCAACTTTACTGCAAAACTTTTCTTTCTTTACCGCCTGCGACTCCTTAAAAATAGCAGAACAGTGACTGTTACTGTCATCTGCACCTGCCCACCGGCCACTGTGTCACATCCAGTGCAGGGACAGAAACTCTCCATAAGTCTACAAACAACTAAACTCAGTTCTCTGCAGGTTTGTGCAACACGTATTCTACTGAGTTCTGTTTTAGACCGAACCGTTGCTTCAGTAAAACAAGTTCACTTCGGCCTAATGACCCATTTCACCTTCCTGAAGGTTTGTGTGGTTCTTCATCAGAGTCTAAATCTTATTAATAGATTGTGATCGTGACATGATTTATGAACGTAGCCTCCAGTCACAGGCAAAGGATATAGCTTCATTTCTGCAGCATTTAATTTATGAAGATTTTATCTTCATCATTTATATTCATGTTTGAATTTTGCAAGTAAAATGGGGAAGAAAAAGAACGCTGAAAGTTTTCAATACTCTCTGAAAATCCAGACTAAAAATCAGACCCTCCATTATGTGGGATGTTGTTTTTGTGATTGTTTCAGCATAAAATGACTGATTTTGTGGCAAACTTTTCAGAAAGTTTTTTAAGCTTTTCTGTAATCAACTAGCAAAATGTGGTATAACAGGGACAACAGTGCAAGCCCTCGTCTTCTGCGAGGCTCAATAAAAAGTTTTTAGTGAATCTTATAAACAGTGCAGGGCCATTGCATGCAGAAGAAAAAACAAAACATGGAAGAGTAAATTTTGGCAAAAGATTTTCTATTAAAACATATGGAAATTTCTGAGTTTCCAAAGTCACAAATTTGCTTGAACAAAAACTCAGAAATCTCTTAGAAAAAACCTGAAAATTTCTGAGCTTGAGAAATCTAAAGTTTTTTTTATTTTTGAAACTCAGAAAACTAGAACATTTTTTTAAATTAAATGCAAAATTTCCAATTTTTTCTTGCAATTTTTTTAAATGTGCAAACTCAGCAATTTCCAAGTTTTTCTAGGGGATTTCTGAGATTAATCTAAAACATTCTTAATTTTTACTAGCAATTTTCAGTTTTTCAAACTCAAAGATTTTGTTGTTTTTCCTAAAAAAAAATTGAGATTAAACTCCTTATTTCTGAATTTTTTTCTAGCAAATTTTCAAGCTTTCAAATTTTGGAATTTTCAAGTTTTTCTAGATGTCAGATATAAACAGATATAAACTAAAAAAGTTTATATCAGTTTTTTGGCATAAACGTACTCCTCTTGTTATATACCTACAAAGGCCCTAAGAAGCCGCCGTAGGATTCCTGTGCCACAGTGTCGGGTTTTGTGTTTTGCTGCATTTACACATTAGAATCAGCTCAGGTGCCTGACAGTCTTGATGTCCTGTCAGGTGAGACTTGCCGGGAACCGGGGCTCAGCAGCTTTCTGTGTCCCTGTCAGTTCTGATCAGGGTGATGGAGCAGAACGCCGGCGAACGGGGCAGCGCTGAGCTTCACAGGTTACAGCAGTATGAGGAAAACCAATATCTGCTTTTGCAGAGTTTCAACTTGAGAATTTATTTCTTGTCTCCTGAGAAACACTTTTTGCTTTAGGTGACCTTTCAGTGATATCGGCTGAAGTTTTTGCTTGTGCAGATTTGTGCTCTGTGAGTTGAAAAAAAACAAGTAATAACTTCTTCATATTTGAAGAACGTTGCAACCTGCAACACTTATTATAAAGTCAGCGACACTGTTAGATGAAAGACCAAAACTGGGTTGTTTTTATCTTGCTGCCAGTAAGAGTGAAGTGACCAAAACATTATTGAAAGTTAAAAATTGTTTGTGCTTGGATCAACTTTGTCTTTTGGAGTCTTTTATTAAAATTTCTAGAGAGATTCTGAAATGCATTCATAATTTCTTGTAAAGCATCTAAAATGGAAATCTTGTTTTTGGTGTTTTTATAACAAGAGATTGAAAATATGACAGAAAAGAAGCAGTTGGAGTTTTTTCTCAGAAGAAAAAATTGTCTTCTTAAAATTATAACCAAGGTCTTTTTTTTTTTTTTGCATTTAAGGGAAAAAGTAGTTTTTTTCCCTAAATAATTTTTTGCCAAAAAAAGTGATAATTTTCGCAAAAAGGAAAATTGTGGTCTGTGATTTTACAGAAGAGCTGTGTATTCAACGCACAACGTTTTGCTGCACATTGTGCAAAAAATATACCATTGTCCTCCTTCTACTTCCTGTCGTTTTCTTCAGCGTTTCCACCAGTAGTAACATCCGGTTGTTGATCATGTGACTCGTGATGTGGGAAAAGTGCTTCCATTGCAGTTTTGCTAAATACATTTGTATCGATACAGTGCTTTTTCAAAATTGCCATATTTGCATTAAGCAAATTTATTGCATAATTTTTATGGGTCCAGGAAACCCAGCTCATGTTGCCGTGTGATGGAGTGGCGACCTGCCCAGGATGTATAATCAAACTCTTCATGTGAAGCGTCGCTGCTCTGTGTTTGTGTCAGGATGAAGCAGCAGCTCTTGCTGCACCATTTGAAGCTTCCTGTCTTTGTTACCATTAATTTCTCATGGTAACATGGTGGAGGTGAGCCAGCCTATCAGAGAGGCCCTGGAGAACAGCTTGGGATCTGAGTCTTTGCTCAATGACACTGAGAGGCACGAACGCTGCGACCTTGACAGGACGTGTACATTTAGCTCCTGTTGGATGGTTTCTGTCAGGATCTGCTCCTTCCTCTGTTTTCTGCCAAAGCGTCTCAGAAGCGTTTGATAAATTTATCATCCTGACGTAGATTTGAGAGAGACGTGTTTTCACTATTCCTTAAAATCCTTGCGCATATAAATAGTCTAACAGTAGCTTAGCAACAATAACCTGACATGGCAGCGTTATCAAGGCCTGCGCTGCTAACATGCTGAAGCAGCACATTGGGGCTAAAATGAAACTCGACGTAAAGTTTATTGAGTCATGTCGTTTTGTAAACTTGTATATTAGCATTTCAGATGATGTTTATTTCTGACTGACTGAGAGGAGATAAATACCATCCTGCCTGAAACATGCACAGAAACGTGGCAGACGGATGAAAGGAGTTTATTTTAGACCCAATAAATGGATAAGTATATCCATGCAAAGCTTTTTGGGACTTCAAAGGCTTCAAGAACAGGATTTAGATCTGCACTAATGCGTCGACAGCCACTCGGGTCTAACAACTTCACATTTTCATGTCTTCCTTACTTTTCTGCATCAGTTTCTGTCTGCTGCTGAATATTAACACACTTTCAATCAGCTGCAGATTATAGAACAATAGGTTCTATAATCCCATTGTTATTCACATTTTTACTTAAGTAAGAGAAGCACTACTTCAGCTTATTTTTACTTCATTAAAAAAGTTTTTTCCAAGAAATTACTTAGGGGTAAAAAAAAAAAGCATTTGGTAAAAAGGCGACTCAAACCTTGAGATCTTTGCATTTAGGAAATACTTTGATATTTTAAAAACGACATTCACCCTGTATCATTTTGCTGCAGTTCTGGTAAACATATATTAATATAAATAAATAATGTATAAATATATAATCAAGTTATCCTGTAGCATCCTCTCACCGTAAGAAAAAATAAAATGGAGCTTTAATTTAAGGAGAGTTTTTCAGTTGATTCATGCAAAGAGGTGTGAAAACGCAATCGACCAAAAACTCTGGTCCATCTACAAACCTCTGACTGTTCCATTAACACAAACTCTGCTGGGTTTCAAATGTTTATGCAAATGGCTCCAAAAGCAGGAAGTGGATCATAAAGCAGGGAATTCTGGGTAAATACAACCAAAACAAACAAGAGTCTGGTTGTCTTTTACCAAAGACAAAAGAGAAATCCTCCAAATGCTAAAAGCTGATGCTTTATGTACATTTTGTGTCTTCTTCACAAGTTTTCATGCCGTTTCCTTCAGTGATTCTTGGTGCAGCGCCCCCACAGGCGAGGAGGGGAACAGGCGACTCAAAGGGTTTGGTTGGTTTGACTCAGTGCAGTGAGAAGAAGAACCACAGCAGCTGGAAATGTGACAAATGTTGAGATTTTGGTCCCTGATCAAAACGAGTCTGGTGTGAAAACCAAACTCGTTTGAAGCCTCGGTTCTTTGCAAAAGTTAAACAATGTCCCTTTTCTTTTTGTTTAATTTGCTTCTTCGGTTGTTTAAAAACAGCTTTTTTTCCAACTTTATAACAACTCATGCTCTTTTGAGAACGCCTAAGTGTTAATGAGCTGCAGGTTCAGCTAGCCTCGGCTGCAGTATTCTGAACATCTCGTTCTGAAGCGTGCCTTTCTGCAGAAACACCTCAAGCAAAGCCTCTTGACACACTCATTTATGCAGAGCCGTAAATTCCTCTTTTAAGCTCTCCTCACTTCTCAGGCCCCGTCTTCCTGACTCCCTGCAGGCACAAGTCAACGTCGTCTGCCTTCTCCTTCCGCTTCTACCTCTGTAATGAAGTCCATCAGTTGGCCGCTCCAAATCTGCTTTCATCCACTTAGCATGACGGAGGGCCAGTAGAGGCTGGAGGCCACTCTCATTTTCCTTAATACTCTCATCATCACTAAACTCCAATATGTCTGAGACCAAGTGTCTGTTAGAGAGAGGATAATATTGCCGCCAAATCCCATTTGGCTCGTCGCTGTCAGATCAGTCAGAGAGACACTACGCAAAAAAATAAAAACCTGGCAGAAGCCCGGGGGAAATATCAGGATCCAGCCTGAGACGTGAAGCGAGGGATGAAGTGAGAGACAGTCAATGGCGGCAAAACAGAAAGGTGTGAAATAAGAGGACGAGTAACATATTCAAAAAAAATGAAGGGATGAAGAAAAAGAAGAGAAGGAAGGGGGAGAGGAGGAGTGGTGAGCACTGATGGAGAAGCGGAGAAATTGCATTTTGATGGAGGCAAATTGAATCCCGTCTGCGATGGAGGCCTCGGGACATGCAGGCAGATTGAGGCGGTCGTGTCAGCACGGAGAGATTACTGCCACCTGTGTGATGCCATGATTGCCTGCCGTCAGCATCGGGGATATTTGCTCTCACGCTGTGGCAGTAACTCCACCCACCGCCGGGGTGACTGAACACGCAGCCGGCATGACAAAAAGGACGGGAAGAAAGTCCATAGCAGTGACTGTCAAGGACAGGTACAGAAAAACCGACAGGGTTTCCAGCTGAACCTGCATCGACCTGCGCTAATGGGATTAAAGTTACAAGGGAGAAAAATAAAACCTACAAAGTGGGTAAAAAAAAGAGAAAAACTCTGAAAGTCACATTAAAAACATTTTGGAAAGTAACTCTGAATTCGTCACCCAGCTCTGTGGATGAGCCCACATAATCTGCTTTTAATTGACACATCCAGTTTTTAAAATGCATGATCTGTGACAAACAGCAGATTGCATGTTCCACGGGAACAATTTCCATTTCTGTCGGTTTCTTATTGTCACTCACAGCTCACATGAGTCACGAATCGACTCCGCTGCAGGCCAGGGAGTCTGGTTTTCAGGTCAGTGATTTAAAGTCAAACGTTTTCCGTGTGCAAAAACACATACAGGAAGATTTCCAAGCCACAGATGCAGGCTGGGCAGTTTGGCTGAAATATAAAATCTAACTTTTTAATTCTAGGTCAGTTTTCTGATACTAATCAATATTTTTGTAAAGAAGAAAAAAGAAAGAAATTACAAATGGCAACATATTGCCAAAGAGTTGCTTTTACCTCTTTGAGTTTTATAAGGCAATCATTTTTAATTACTAGAATATAATAAAACCGCAATTCTACCAGAAAAACATTTTAAGATTACAAAAAACTTCCATGAGTTATGGAGATATGCGGTTTTCTTCAAAACAGACTCAGTCGTTTGCAATTCCATATAACTTCCCAGTGGATGCACAGAATATATTTCTACAGTTTGCTTTTAATGTATGGACATAATTAAAAAGACGAGAGAAACAACAAAGTGATGAAGGAACGGACAGTGAATGTCTGTTCAAAGCAGATGGACGAACAAATGAACAAAGAAAGAAACAAATGAACAGACAGACAAACAAATGGTTGGATAAATGAACAAATGGAAAGACGAATAAATGGATGGTCCAACAAATGAAAGAACGGCCAACCAACAGGCAAACGGACAAACACATGAATGACTGGATGGTGAAACAAACCAAAACAAGCAGACCAATCAGCTGATTAGATGAATGAATGAAAGACTGAATGAAAGGAGAAACAGATGAACAAACAAACAAACAAATTCTGTAAGTACCATATTTTTCTGACTATAAGCCGCTACTATTTTTTCCACGTTTTGAGCCATGTGGTTTGTAGCCCAGTGCCACTTTTCTGTGGATTTTTCTTCAACCACCAGGGGGCTCTTCAGCAGTAAGTGAATCATTGGAAGTCAAAATTGGAAATCAAAGAAGAAAGTGCTAATTTTCATTAGAACAAGCACATGCTAGCAGCAGGCACCACGGAGAAATTTCTTAAAACTCATGTGATGCAGTTTATGGCATCGATCTGGCAGCACAGGAGGGAAATGGAGCCGCTGCACGTAAATGAAACCGTGGAGATGGAGGGCTGCATCATTAATGAATCCAGCAGATTTATTAATAATGTCATTAAAGAATCCAGCAGATTTATCAGAGGGATGCGTCCTTATGGAAAACTGAGAGCGGCGGAAATACCAGCGGCTTATATATGTACGTTTTCAGCTTTTTTTCCAAAAACGTGCAGGCGCGGCTTATAGCATGGTGCGCTCTATACTCAGGAAAATACAGTGACTGTAAGATGAACAGAAAAACAGACAGACAGAAGAATGAAAAGCAATCAACTAATTTAAACTAACTTAAAGAGGCAGTATCGTGTCAAATCCTTTATCAAAAACAAATCTGGAGTCTTGCTTTGATTCTTTCATGTTTGAGAAATCCTTTCATCTCCATAGCAACCATTCGGCTGTGCAAGACACCTGGATGGGTCTAACCCGCCCTCTGGGACCGAGGTCCGATCTTCCAAGCTGTCGACACACAGAGCAACCATCAAGGTGACTGCCCCATTAAGCTCCTTCAGACTAGCCAGCAGCAATTAGCAAACATGGTGCTCATTAGTCGAGCTGCTGCTGAGCAACGCTGGTAAAAATGTTGTTAAAGGGTTAACAGAGGAGCCATGTTGTGATGACTTCCTGAAGGCTAAGTTTCAGAAAGAACGGGAGTTTCTTAAAGAGACAAAGCCCAATTTAAAGGCGTTAAACTATAAAGTTGATTTTTTAAATCATGTTTGATATAACATTTTATAGTTACTTGATTGTGCTGTTAAATGCCACAAGCTGGAAAACACAGAATACGGAAGATTTTGTCTGAATTTAGAAGCAAAAAAATAAAATGTTAAGGTTTTCTGTAACCTGATGATTTAAGTCATCCGGCTTTTTAGTGCCATCAGCTCTGCAATAGAAATGAGTCTATTCCACTTTTACGAATGAAACAGTAATAATTCCTAATGAACGTATATTTTATGGAAACGTTCTGAGCCAAGAACATAAACCTGTGGAACTCCACGAGAAAATAATAAAAATGTTTTGAAGTGAGTCGGTAAAACTGAAACCAACCTGATTGGCTTCAGTAAATTACAGGTTTTTACAAACTGTAGTCACTGAAACATACTGACTGTTCATTAGCACTCAGTCAGCTTAAATACATGATTATTTTAAAATGGTTGAGTTTGAAAGAAGCAAATATGCTGTTTTCATCCTTGAATTTAAAAGAAGCAACAGAGGCTTTTTTTTCTCATTTCTGCAGGGAAACTCAAACCACTGCAGCTATATTTACTGGCAACTCTCTCCATAAAAAACGACCAAATGATGAAACTAGGGCAGCCCACGGCTGCAGAGCCCTGCTCAACCTGAAGCAACGCTCTCCACAGCCCTTCATGTTAATAATAACAAGTGCTTAAAACAGCAAAAAGGTTTCTGAACAGCAGAGAAGTTAAAATTTGTTTCATTTGGGATGCAGGCTATATCGTTTTCTCATCGCCTTTTCATATTTATGAGGCAGATGATAATTTCTGGCTGCAGCATGACCGCTGCTTGGTATGCAAACAGCCCTAAAGGTTTGCACACAGTCCGGTTTACACCTGGCTGCCATCTGCGTTTTATAGAAACGAAGGATAAGACTCTGGATTCAGAGCCAGAATTTCTAAAAAGCACCTCACAGATTAAAAGAACCTTCAAAAGAATCAAATAGTAAAACATTAAGTCCAAAACAAAAAAAGACAAAGCAAATGAGACATGAGTTCATAAAATCTACATAATTAAGACGGTGAGGGCAGCGAGAACCGTGGCTCCGTTCCTCGGAGGTCGGGTCGGAGTGTGAAGGCTGTGAGTTCTGCTGGATCACTGTGATGAATAATTAACCAGAGAGAATTCAGCATCTCTTTAATGAAACTGGACTCTTCCAGCACAGCGCTGGAGGAATACTCAATCATTTACTCATCTACTTGCATTCATATTTGCACACATTTCCACAGAGACTTCAGTGAAACGCGAAGGATGCGAACGTCTGAGTCATCTGACTCGGTTATATAGACTTCCTCCTAAATGTCTCCAGGTTCTGTTTTCTCATAAATTCCAAAGAAATCTTCTGTTTTTATATAAAACAGAACAGTACATAGAGAGCGCTGCATAAACTAATTATTAATTTAAACCCTGAACTAAACTCCATTTGCAAGCCTCTGATGCCAATATATCCTTGAAGAAGTTTATTTCTACCATTAAATCAGTCGACTTTTAAATGTAGTTCATAGATTCACAACAAGCCCCATATTAGCCTTCTGTGGAATAGAAATACCTTTTATTGCCCATCATTCTCACAGAGACAGGCATGTGGATTCACACAAAGAGAAACAAAGGAATAAGTACAAACTTTATTGCCAGACCAGCTCATATTTATATGTTTTGGTATGAAATTCGCTCAAGAGGCCCAATAAAAACACTAAACCCTCAGAATAAAGCAACATTAAGTACTACATTTACCTTCTAATTTTAGATTTTCTAGGGTTTCTGCAGAAAATGATGCAATATTTTCTACAGAGATCCTCCTCAGTCATCTTCCCTTCCTATGTTTTACACTTTAATAGTTAGCACCTTGTCTTCTTGTCATCCATCCGTCTTCCTCCTCTCTACATTTGTCTGCATGGGCGGCACGAAGCAATAATGTGAAGAAAATTAAGGTGTCATTGCATCGCTTTATCTCTATTTCTGCAGATGAGTCGGTTGTTTTGTTTAATAAAGACCTCGCCTTGAGCTGCTCTCCACGCCGTCACAATGCGTCTAAGAAAAGATCTTAATTCTAATACTGGTAAATTAAAAAGTAAAACGATTCTGTTTGTGTTGATGATAAATTATCTCCAATTTCTGCTTATAAACACAGCCTGTTTACACACATTTCAAAGGTCTTCCAGGCAGCCGCTGCATTTGCAGCAGATGCTTTTCTCACTAATTAATGCCAGTGAAGACAACTCTGACATTCAACAGAAATGCATCTTCTCGCTCACTTCATCACACGCACACAGAGAGAGAGAGAGCAAGTTTCTGCCGCTTCTCATCCCTCTGCCTGGCACATGTACACAAGCTATAGGTTAATTGGCTGATTCCCAGGTGGATGCAGGGATTGTGATGATGAAAAGTCAGAGCGAGAGACCGAGTAAAAAACTAAAAATAATGTTGAGCGGGACGGGAGAGGAATGAGGGGGACACTGGGACCAATTTGCTGTCTTCTCCCATCATTAACTGGGAGCTGGACTGGGTCATTAGCTGATCTGTCCTGTGAGCCGCTGTCAGGGAGCAGGATGGAGGAACACCTGCTGAAGGTGGCAGATGGCAGAAAAAAGAGCCAAGAAATAGACGGTCATTAGAGGAAAGGGGGCTGATTCAGCTCCTGTTATATTTTTTCTAATTAATCATTTAAAAACAGTGTAATGTGGAGTGTGTCACTGACAGACGGGTATTTTTAATCCTCCAAGTGGGAGAAATGAAAGCAGACGGGATGGCTGAGTAAAATGAAAAATATCCACACATGTAGTCTTTTTTTCCCTTTTTGTGACATTTTTATGTCTTAAATAATAAAATAATTTTAATATCATTACACACAGATAACTCAAGTATGTAGAAGATCCTAAATAGTTTTCACATTATCATTTTGTATTTACTCAAGTTTTCTTTGTCTCATATATAAAAATTGGCTTGACAATTGAAAATATTTAAGTGCAACACAAAACAAAAAAAAACTATATTCAGTCTTATTTATTTTTTTATTATTGATTTGTTCATTTTCAAATCCTAATTTAGTGAGCTGAATTAATGAAATGCTACTATATCCAAATTTAAATGACCAGGCGTAACATATTCAATAAATCAGAAATAAATTCAGTAAATACAGGTTTACTTCTTAAATCTGCATTTCTGTTTTTGAAAATAGTTTTTTAATTGGTTTGATGTAATTTTATACTTTAAATTTCAAGTGAAACTGGAAAATCGTCAGTTAACAGAAACAAAGCCCTTGAAGACTCAGTCTGTGTCGTTAACCAGTGTAATGTGTTCATTGGGGTTTGCTCAGAGCGTTGCGTGGAGAGAGCAGCGACGTAGGCGCTGCATGGCAGGAAACTATTCACCTGACAGAAAGTCTCTTTATTATTGTCTTTGTTAATTCATGGACGTTAATGTGGCATGTACCGCTGCGTGACCACATATGTGGTATCAATATGTGCAGCTTGATGGCGGCATTGGAGTTATTACTTGTGGTGGGGTTTGGAGTTACCATGGCGACATAATTAACAAAAAACGACCCCCAAAGATCCCAGAGGAAAACTGGAGTGTAACTGGTGATCTGTTAGAGTGGAGGAAGGAGTCCCATTTTGACCCCAAAACGATTCTGAAATCGCCGTCAAATATCGGTATCAAACTCGGTCATAACATCGATTCGCATGCCGGCTCCGGTAAAATGTTTCCGAAATTTCACGAGGGCTTACGGTTTTCTGTCAAGGTGCTTCAGAGCATCAGTTACCCTGACGCTCATGGGTTTGTGTGTTTTCATACTTTTCGTGTTCATATTTTTCTGAAAATTTTGAGAGCTCAGCGCAGACCATTTGTTTCTCATCGCTGCTAATACTGTAATGCCCAGTTCACGATTTTTTGCCCCGATTTTGCCCTTACGACAATCTTAGAACGTTCTGAGTTCTAAGATCGTCGCTTCCGACAATTGATCATCCTATTGTGTGTTACGACTGATCGGGTCCAGTCGGTGGAACGTCGGGACCGCTTTGATCTAAATGTCTGTGGTGTTTCCCCGACTGGGAGCGAGAAGCAAATCTGTTGTGACAAGTAGCCAAGCATCATGCTATTGGATCGTTATTTTATTTTTAAATGAAAGATAATTATAAAATTATTGCACAGAGTCCATCTGGTTGAGAAGCGCATTCCAGTCTTTGGTTGAAATACCGCATTTGATTTTATTCTGCAGTCATAATACAATTTTAAACAATACATTAAGTTTCAATTAAAGGAGCTTTTCCCTAAAATAAGCTTTTAGCTATTTTTCTTACTTATTAGCAATATTTAAGGCACTCAATATAGAAAGTCAATCACAGAGAACAATCTAATGATACCCAACATGCTACTGACATTAGCATTTTGGCTAATTTTAGCATACACACTCATTTTAACATACTGAATGGTTCAAGTCCATGTTAGTCAACATGCTTGTGATTCTCCACAGGCTATTGACAACAATTTAGCTAAGCTTAGCATCGACGCTAATTTTTAGCATCAAAACAATGGGTCCAAACCGATAGGCACACTTTGGCAGGATCCGGTGAAATTTCTTCAGAAATTTTCCAGTTCAGTTATAAAGTTTCAAAATTAAGTTGTTTTTTCAATAATACCCTAATTTATTGAACGAGTCTGTACAATTTACAATCAATATGATGAAATATGATGTCAAATAAACTCTTAACCAACAGTTTTTCTCACTATACATGCAGAAAAAAAATCCAATTAAATTATTGCAGATAATTTTGCACAAATTAGAAGATTGAAGGATGGGAACAAAATCTATAAAAATAAGTATTTTACATACTGCAGAACATGATGGCTACAGATGACTCCATTTCTTAATGTTGTTCCTTTTTGTCATTGTTACTTGCAGTTTTGTGCCCTGTTGATTTGTCTCGACTTGTTCTTTGTCAAACTGTTCCTCTGCAAGATGTCACAGTCACAGAAAAGTAAGCAGGGCGCTAATGTAACGTCTCACATTCAGATGTCCTCAGATCACACAAACCCTCCTCTAATGTCCTGCTTAGAGACACAAACAGCCATATTTACTCTCTGCTCCTCCACATAAACACTTTTACATGCACATGTTTGGGGAAGTGTAGATGAACGCTAGCATACGCACGAATAAAACATTAAATATCAACATGAAATCGCATCCAAAGCTAAAACTGACAGCAATTCCTAATGTCAGTTTTGCTCCAGAGAAAAAAAAATCTGTTGACATGGACTTTACTCAACAAAGGAATATTTTACACATTAAAAAGTGCAGATCTGTGCATCAATCTGGAAGAATCTTACACCAAATGTAGAAAAATCCCTTTTGATCCCCAAACACGGCTTCTTTCACAGACAAACACACAGCGCTTTTTCCAGAACCATGTCTTGCATTTCCTAACATTTGGCTCCATCTTTCACCACACAGGCACACGATTTTTATATTTGGTGCAGGAAGTCCTCACCTGTCCTGAGTCCAACCATAAAAAATTGGCCCTAATCCTGCCATATATATAGTGGTCCTGCCACTACTATATATATATATATATATATATATATATATATATATATATATATATATATATATATTATATATATATATATATATATATATATATATATAAATATTTCTGAGGGTTTTCTATTTTTTGTTTTGATTTTGGCTTTATAAAATTTTATAACAAGAATTAAAACTTCTAAATGTTTGACATCGTCTGGCAAAATATTTTTACATCAGGTTTCATGGCTTCTTTACTAATATATCAGTGAGCTGGTCTAAGCTGTAGTTGGATATACGTTGTTTGCTGCTGAGCATGATAATTTAAAGCAAACATTATTTGCTGTTAAAATGATTTGAAAGCTCAGAATCAGCCCAGAACCGGTCCACATTGTCAGGTGAGAAAGACTGACCCAATATAAATTACATTTCTAGCTGTTGTAATTACACCTAAGAGAAATTCATTTAATCAAATTATGTTATAAATATGTGTGTTTGTATTCCATATAGGGATGCACTGATTGCAGTTTTCTGGCCGATTAACGATTTTTAAAAAGCCTGACCTATGTTCTGATTTCGAATGATGCTTTTTTGTCTGATTTGTCACGAAATAAAGCCACAAAGTCACTGAGTTGCCAACAGGGGGGAGAGTATTGTGTTAACTGCCAACATGCAGACATTTCTCATGCAGGCTGATCTTCAAGGCTTTGCTGCAGCAGATAAAAAAATCACTAATCTCCCAAAATTCAAGAAATCGGTATTGATAGAAGCACATAAAGGTATATCATCACATTTAGACAGGTGTAATCTCTGCAGCTTCACATTCAGACACTGAATATCCTCAGATTCTCAGAAGACAAACTCAATAGTCAGTTCTTTAATCCTTAAACCCTCAGAAAGTTCAAAAAGATTTGCTAGAGACTAGATTTTATTCTGAAGATTATTCTTTTGGCTGTTTTCTGTATTTTTTCTTGGTTCTGTTTAGAATGATTGAAATGAGTAAACAGAACCTTCCTGAGCTCTGCTGGCTCCCCGGTCCGGTACCGACCCGGTCGCAGCTGACGCACGCCACCCGGCTGACATCCGCCGTGTTTAGCTGCGCCGCGCCGCCCACTCTTTTAACTCTGGATCTGCGCATTGGCCGCAGCGCAAAGAGCGCGGCAGCGAGCCGAGAAAGTGTCCTGAAAGCTGGGACGCAACCGAGCGCGGCAGCCGGCCAAGAAAAGCAAAACGCACAGGAGGGATTTAGTCAAGTGCTCATTTAAATATGAGTGAGCAACAGACTGAGGAATTTGAATAAGATTATAAAAGGAAGACCGAGTGGGATGAATTTCAGTGTTCAGAGCGTTACTTGTGTGTCTTCATTTCAGCCAGCAGCCTCAGAGGTGAGATAATGACTCCAACAAAGAGCAGGAGGGAGGAAGTTGGCAGCCCGTTTGCTCTGAACGCTTCTTATGGCACTGCTGCTCCTCCCCGCCAATTTAACACAACACACACACCAAACACAGGTAAACACACACACACACACACACACACACACACACACACACACACACACACACACACACACACACACACACACACACACACACTTGGATCTGGGTTAGCGGAGCATTGTATCTCAGTGCATCTCGCCTGCAGCGTCCACTGCAGTGCTACGCATTGCACCTCATTGATTAAACGTACAGACATCAACATGCATGAACTGTGCGTGCACTGCGTGTGTGCGTGCACTGCGTGTGTGCGTGCACTGCGTGTGTGTGTGTTTAGGTAGCCTTTGGGGATCTGTTTATAAATCTTCAAAGCCAGGATCAGCAGCAGGTTGAGTGAATTCACTGAAGGAGGGAGAGTGAGGCAGATGGAGAAGAAACGGTGATGGGGAGGGATCCAAAAAAACACAGCATGGCGGGTGGGAGAGCAGATAGGAGAGGGGAGTGTGTGTGTGCGTGTGTGTGAGAGTGCGTGAAGGCGTGTGTGTGGAGGGGAGATCCATCCACTAAGGCAGAAGTTTCAGCTCTGCGCTCCACACACAGCCAGGACGGAGGACAGAAAGCACTGACAGGTGAGCCGCCTCCGTCTCTTCCTCGTCCTCTTCATCATTCTGGGTGCAGAAGTTGTTCGGCTTCAGGTGTGAACGTTGTTGCGCTGAAGTTCTGGATCAGATCAGACACGGGAGTGTGCAGGAATGCAGCGTTTGTCTGATTTAAGAAGTGAGGGAGGAGATGTTCCAGATTTCTGCTGTTCTGTTCCTGGATGCTTTTCTTTAATCCTCTGTGCGCGCTGGCACAAAAGCACAATGCTGGCTGTGAGGACGGAGCAAGTCGTGCTGCGTCGGAGCAGCATGCATTATTTATCTGCACCGATCTCCAGAAGCAGCGATGCCCCTCCGGGGGGCAGCGGGGCTTCGCACACACTGCCATGTCCTCAGAGTGCTGGTATCTGGGATGATTGTTGAAGTGATGAAGTGTTGTGTGAGTGGAGAGCAGACGGACATCTTTTACATTGAGGAAAACCTTGCCCCGAGAGTTCTGTGTGTCAGGATCAGACATCATATGGATTATTAATCATCATATGGATTATTAATCATCATGCATGGGGGAGACATCAGAGAATCCCAGTGAGTGATCTTGAGGTGCAGAGATGTCCCTTATCTCCAGGCGGGAGTTCCTCTCCTTTTGTCTGCAGATCCTCTATCTGAACCCGCATCAGTGTTTGCGCCGCGCTCCGTTCAGGCAGCGCTAATCATCCGCTCACCGTGTCAGCGCATTTGTAAGCAGATATGCTTGTGTTATTAACAGCTTCTGTAGGAGTGTGTGTGTGTGTGTGTGTGTGTGTGGGTGTGTGTGTGTGTGTGTGTGTGTGTGTGTGTGTGTGTGTGTGTGTGTGTGTGTGTGTGTGTGTGCGTGCGTGCGTGTGTGTGTGTGTGTGTGTGTGTGTGTGTGTGTGTGTGTGTGCATCCTGCTTCTGAAGCCCTTCCTTACTGAGGGCTGCTGGCAGCTGCTAATGTCATGAGGGCAAACAAAGACAGCACGATTTATGAGACACAAAACACACACACACCTATACGCACACACGCACACCTACACACACGCACAGCACAGATGTAATAAACTTATATTCAGCACCTGTGAGCACAAGATGTGATTCTGAATAATCCGGACGGAAACACCTGAAGCTGGTGTATATTTTTTTTTTCGTATAATATGTGACAGAAGAGAAATATGTTTTATATTCAGACATTAAGAAAATTCAGGTGCATCATCAGCAAATGGAAGCATGCAGATAAACACAAACATGAAAAACTACACAGCTCTGGAAAAAATGAAGAGTCCGCTGCACTGGATCCCGTAACCTCCTGGTTTCCCACCAGATGTTGATCTCTAAACTTTTCCCGAGTTAAAACGTTAATATTGTTGTTCCTGAATGAAAATGAACTTGCTTGCATTATTTGAGGTCTGAAAGCACTGCATCTATTTCCTTTTCATTTTCTGCAAATAAATACTAAATGTTTGGTTGGAATTTCGGAGACATGCTGACAGTAGAACAAAGTTTGCAGTGGCCCCTTAATATGTTTCCTATATATTATTTTTCCTCAGGGAGTGATGTGCTGGGATTTTAGCCACTTCTCTGTCCCCGAGTCGACCTTGAACTACCAAAGTATTCCAGCGTCCATTATGTGATGCCAGCTTCTCCTTTCATGGTCATTAGCTGGGAAATAATCCAGAAACAGCTGCAACTCTTTAAAAATGGGATAAAAATGAAATAATAGTTCAGCCACCAACCTTAGAAACTCTTTACTGTGACTTTAAGATGACAGAAACAATCATGATTGTAAACCACTTTTTCTTCCAACGTTGAACAACACTGGAAGAAAAAGTGAGTCAAACTTTTCCCACTTCTGATTGTTTCTTTATAATTAAACATGTTTTTTTTCTGACAATTCAAACAACCCAAACAGAGTGAATAGTGTGAAACACATTCACTGAGGAAAGTTTCCATCATGGAACAAACCGCTGCTTCATGGTCAGGGATGAAACGAGGTCAAGAGACGTGAGAATACGGAAAAAATCTGCATAATCCGGTGCAGACATAAAAAAACATCTGATCAAAAAAAGACAAAGCTTTGTTCTAAATAAAGAAGCAAAGCTTTAACTTTATTTTTGTATCCCGCTGCTATAAAAGTGACTCCTTAAGTAGCAACAGATACAGGTTAACTCTTTATTTAAACTGTTGGTTTAATGACAAAACAGCATAAATAGTGAATATTGTTGGGCTTCTGGATATGTCCAAATCATGTTGATAGTAAAAGCACTAACAGAGACACTGAGATGTGTTTTCTATACAATAATTTGTGACACATTCTCAAAATGAGAAAGAAAACTAATATTTTCCTCAGTATAAACAGGAACATGTCTAATAAGAGATAATTTAAGCAACTTCTGCTGATTATCTCCCAATATTTGTGCGACACATTCTGTTAAAATGTTCTTTAATCAAAAGTTTCACCTTCTGAATGAAGGATTTTGTGTGCAGTGCATTCTGGTCCTTTGCACTGCAGCAGTTCAGCTTTTTCAGATTTCTCTTCCTTCAACATGTTTGCAGGAAAACATACATAATGCCGTATGTGTCACCATATTTTTGTTACCGGGGGAGGGAAGGAGGCTGCGAGCAAAAGTGCTTCACCATATCTGCTTCATCATCATCTATTGGCGAAATGAAAATCAGCAAAATTTCTGCCCTGTTCAGGGTTTTTTCATGTCTGTTTGCAGTTTTACCACACAAAAAAAAAAACGCTGTGCTGAGCGCAGCAGGCGGAGCAGCTAATTGTGTCATGAAGGGTTTACATTTATCAAGAGGTTCTTTGTGAACATCCAATAATCTGAACAGCTGGTGTGATGGAGGGCTTCATCTGCTGCTGCTGCACGACTTTCTGAAGTTTCGGACAATAAGTCATGTTTAATCAGCTTCTTGCAGCAACAGTTACTCTGGCAACATGCTCCAAATAAAGCTGAATGTGGATTTATTTTTTATTTATTTTTTGCAAAGATGCTTTTGCTGATGTCAAGCAGAGCTCTGCAAACAGCAAACTGAGCACTCAAAGCAGTTCACTCCAAGTTTCCCGAGCCTGAAAGCTCAAAGTGGATTCAGGGCAAAATAAAGCAGACTGAAATCAGAATGAGATTATTGACCAGCCTCAGGAAAGCACATATTTAAACAGGAGGCAGCGGGAGTGTGAGCATGAAGTGCGATGTGAGAAGTGGATGATGGGAACACAAGTCGGATTATTTTAAACTTCACACCTTGAGGTTTGGATCAGTGAGAGTAAACCCTGAGCAGAAAGAGACGACTGTGCTACAGCGGAGGACGCTTTGAGCAACACACTGTCACCATCTGATAATCCCTCAGTGCTACACTAATCTGGCTCCTGCAACATCCTGAAGATAACACACACTGTTTCCTGAAACTAAACGTCTGCCTCCAATACTACATGAAAAGAAATCCTGTGATTTTCTTATTGCTTGGAACAGAGCGCTGAGCCTTTCTAGCACATTGTGCAAATAACAACCAAAAGAAACAAATCCAGGAATCCCAGGTCCAGGTACGGATTCATTCACACCAGTCCTCTTTAGCTCGCTTTAGTCCAACTTCAGTCCAGTTTGTTTGGGTGCATAAACGAACTCTGGCTCGTCAACAAACCTCGGTTCGGTTGAAGTGAACTCCAGTGCAGTTCGAATGCAAACACCAAGCGGACTTTTGAATTCTGGGTAAATACAAGTAAAACAAACACGTTAGCTTAGCGATAGCCGTAGAAATGCCTTGTGGTCTATTACCAAAGACAACAGAGTAATCAGGTAGACTCAGTTTGATTGACAACTGAAATTGTAACATTGTTACTTTTTCAGCTGCTGCATTTTCTTTCACAAACCAACCAAAGTCGCCTGTTCCCCTCCATGCCTGTGGAGGCACTGTAACAAGAACCAGTGAAGGAAACGACACAGAAACCTCTGAAGACACTGAGCTCAACTTCCTTCTTCATGAAATATAAACAAAGATGGAGTGGCGTCAGATTTTAGCGGTTATAGGATTTCTCTTTTGTTTTTGTATAAGACCACAAGTCATTTTGTAACGTGAAGCTAAAGCGTTTGTTTTGTTTGTATTTACCCAGCAGCAGTCTAACTGCAGTGTAGTTAGACTGCAAAAGAGTTCACTTGAAGTGAACCGAGACCCAGGCGGATCACAGTTCGATTTCACATTCACATCTCCCCAAACGGACCGGCCTATCTGGGCAAACGGACTGGAGTTGGATTAAAGCGTCCGAAACCGGGCTGGTCTCATTTCATTCATCGATGTTGCAAAGCCAGAAGGAGAAGAAGCAGAGGATAGCAGAGAGTCGGTGTCCTGCCAGCAAACACAGCAGGGTTTGATCCATCCGTGACAGACGGGACACGGCGAGGCAGCAGACTGGACTCCCTGACTGCCGCTCTGGCTCATTACGAGTGTGATTACAACCACTGAACACACACCAGTCATGTTAGAGGCGGTGCAGGACTGAATGTAAACGCATGGCTGAAGAAACGAAGAAAGAAACACAAATACGCCTTTAATTCACTCCTGATTCAGGCTTGTATTTGTCAAACATCTGATTATTATCTGGCTTTGTAAAAATTCAAATAAATAACTCAAACGGAAAAAACATGTTGATGTGAGACCATTCGGCCCAGTTCAGAGAATCCAGTTACTCAGTGGTTTTTGAGATGAATCCACCTAAAAATGTTGGATTTTAAAGTCAGTGCTCTGTCAATTTTGATCTGCAGAATATATCAGATTTATATTTCATACAGTATGTTGAATGGTCAGACTGAGACAAGTGCAGTGAAGCAGCGTCGCTCTCCAGAGACTGAAAGCAAACAGAAAGACAGAAAGAAACGAGTGAAGGCCTGAGAGAGATGCCAGCAGCTCTCAAAGCAAGGATCTTTGCTTTGAATTACATGCTAGCACTGAGAATACCAACAATCCTCTCCTGCAGATGATGCAGCCTTAGCTTTCCAGCTAACAGTTAGGGTACATTCACACCAGCTCTGGTTCGTTTGGGAAGGTGGGATCAAATCCACCTGCAAACCTCAGTCTCTGTTCAGTTGAAGTGAAATGTGGTGCTGAGGGGGCTGGAGACCGCTCCAGAAGCAGGACTACAATGCAGGGCATTCTGGGTAAATACAACCAAAACAAACAAGCTAGTCTACATGGGAAAAATAACTCGTGATCTTTTACCAAAGACAAAGGAGAAATCCTTCAGTCGCTAAAGCCTGACACATTTTTGTTGACATTATGTGAAGAAGGAAGTTGCGCTCAGTGTCTCCTTCAGAGGTTTTTGTGTTGCTTTCTTCTGTGTCTTTTTGGTGCAGCGCCCCCCCCAGGCGAGGAGGGGAACAGGTTGTTCAAAAGGTTCGGATCGTTTGACTCAATGCAGAGAGGAAGAAAACCGCAGCAGCTGGAAATGAAACAAATGTTGCAGTTTTGGTTCCCAATTGAATCAAGTCTATTTCATCATAATGTGTGAAAACAGCCTTAGAAACCTGACTCTGCTCCAGGTTGACTTTGATGAAAAGAACATTTCGAAAGCGGATTTGCATTCAGAAGTGGGTCTCTATTGTTTGCTCCGGCTGTAAGTCCTGGCTTACACCTCAGCCTCTTGTCTTTCATGTGTCTTTTTGTTTGTATTTGCGTTGCTGCCATGCATGCGGTCCCCAGGCAGGTCCTGGTGTCTGCAGCTGTCTGATGGTGACATGCTGAGGACGGAGGACGAGAACCGGCCCAGGGAGGGATTAATGAGCGGGAAAGCAGCAGCGGGGGTCTGTCACTGCACCTTCAGATAACCGCTCCCTCAGCTGCCTTTCACTCCTGTCCCGAGTGGCCAGTTGCAGCTTGTTGCTCTGCATCTGGGGTGGAAATGCTCGGTATCCTCTGCAGATCTGCTCCGTTTGTTTCCTCTTTGTGCATTTGGAGAGGAAGGAGGAGAATCAGCGATACATGGTGTCAGACCTCAAAGTGATTTGAAAAAAAAAAAAACTCAATTCAGAGGAAAACAGGAACAGGAAGTGTTTATGAAACTCATGTTTGACACCCAAAATGTTCCCCCTTTGTTGTCTGTATGAGAAAAAACAAAAGCTGCAGGAAGACAGTAGAAAACAAGTAGGGAGAGGTACTCTGCAAAAACACAAAACCCTAAAAAAGTATTTTTGTCCTTCTAGAGCAAATTTCTTATCAAGCTTGAAAATGGACCAATACATTTTGGTATAAGCTAAAATGTGTTATTTCACTTAGAAACATAACTTTTTCACCAGTATTAAGAAATTATTTAATTAGAACAGATACCTAAGTTACTTTTAAGTTAGTTTTGTCTTATTTCAAGTATACTAAGACATTTCGACTCGAAACTCGTCAGTACCAATAATTGGTAAAGATTTTGAGTTTTGAACCCTCAGTAAAAATACCACAGTATATTTACTCAAACATTTTCAACTAGAAACATACATTTGGGTGAAAAGATAAAACTTCAGTTCAACTTGTCTGCATTTTGAGTATTAAGTATCAAGTAACCAGGTGCCATTTAATATCACAATCAAGTAATTATATTAACTTCAGTTGTTATAAACAATGCTGTAAATATGGGACTTTGGAACTTAGCGTTGTGAAATTGGGTCTCTGTCTCTTTAAGAAGCTCCTGCTCTTTTTGACACTCTGCCTTCAGCGTATAATCACAGCAATGCAACTGTTCTTGGGAGCGTAGGACTGTTAGTTAAGTGATTTCTATAATCAACTCATTAGTTCCACCATGTTTTCTAGTTGCTGCTGCCACTAGTCTGGAGGAGTTGAAGGGGAGGAGCTTTGTGGAAATAGGCAGAGCTTTGTGAGAGCAAGCGTTCAGAACGGTTGCCATGTGACATTCAAGGATTCCTCAAACAGGCAAGAAAAATATCAAAACAATCAAATGCATGATTTTGATGAAGGGGTGGAGTTATAATGGAGGCTTTAATTTCCCTTAAAGCCTCCATGTTTGCTTGTTTTTCAGGAAATTTGTTTCAATTTCATGTAGAATTTATTCAGCACGAATTCCAAATTGTTTCTGCTCTGCTTATTTAAATGAGCGTTGTTCTTTGCAACAGAAATCTGACTCCATAAACAGCTCGGAGTGTAATCATTCAACCTGCGGTTCCCAGGCTTCATACAGGTGCTTTATCACCTGTAAGGTTTCTCGTCCTGATGATGAAGCCTCACACTCGGCTGCATGCTTTGATGACCAGCCTCAGTTCAAGTGCGTGTTCTCATTGCAACTTTCAGTCCAGAGGAGAGGGACTTCACATGCGCCCTCCCTCAGATCCCTGCACCCGGATTTTTATCTCCCAGCAGGCTGCTGTCCGACGGCGGCGGCTTCAGAACATCAGTCACACTCCGCAGCGTTCAAACACACAGTGGCAGCCTCCATCGTTATGGAAACAATGAACTACAGGGATCTTTCTATCGGGAAATCGGGAAGCATGTCGGAGCAAACCAAACTGAATAAAGTTAAAATGTTGTTTTCACTTCAAATCAGCCATATTGAGGATTTCTTTGCATTCTTTTTTAAAAAAATGTTTCATTGGTCAGATCTGAAAGGTCCAGTGGGAGGCGATGCACAGAGGACTGAACTTAATGCACTGCAAAAACACAAAGTATTTTCAGTCTGTTTTACAGTGCACTTGTCTTACTGCACTTAAAATAAAAGGAATAACTTAAGTCACTTTTTAGCAAGAACACAATTTTCACACTCATCTTTGAAAGAAGAATTTTCCATATGAATGTGGCAAACAGGATTGTTACAACAACAAAGAAATACATAACTGAATAATTGTCCCATTTGTTATTGCCATAAACAAAAATGTCGTTTTGAGACCATTTTAAAGTAAAATAACGGCAATGGCATGACAAGAATAATGCAAGAACACATTCTCAAAGAAAGAGAGAAAAACGCTAAATTATGCACATGGAAATTATTGAATTCGTTTTAATTTATCATGAGATTAATTGATTTATTGCTTATTGCAACATTCCTAGCAATAACTGCTGAAAAATAAAAGCCTTGATCTTTCTGCTAAAGTTTCTGCTTTGGCAGGTAAAGTCCCATAACCTGCTGTTTCATTTCACGTCAGTCAAAGAACAACAGACCCTCCAGAGGCTCAACGCAAACTCCAATCATCTACTGAGAGCATGAATTATTGACATCTTTGTTTGCAGCAGACACTTTGGAAAATAATGTTTGGTTTGATTTCTTGTCTCCAGTTTGGGTACAACCTGTCTGCCTCCTCACGATCCCGTCTAAAAGAGCAGCTCAGAGCGACGCAACGCACCAATCTGCCACACAACCCAACCTGAAGCCACCAATCAGAGGCGAGGGTGTGATTATAGAACTTTCATGAACTCTGAACTCTGGGAGCTCTTTTCTTTAACCTCGTCTGAAAATGTCAGACACACAAAAGACAGCTAGAAACAAAACATCTTCAGCAGGACTTTGAATTTTCACTTAATGTGGAAAGTCAGAGAATAAATATGTTATTATTCAGAGCAAGCTAAGCAGCTGCTTAGGGCCTCCACACCACCAGGGGACCCTCAAGAGCAAAAGCTAGCGTTATAAATTAAAAACTAACTCAGGATATGTTGGTAATGTTGGGGCCTTGAAATAAAAATATGCTTTGGGCCCCAAGAAGAGTTGGATCGGCCCTGTTCTGCTGTCTGTTCAGATTCAAGCCCTGCAGCTTCCAGCAACTTGCAGAAGTTTTTATTACAGTAGGATGAATCTGCAGCATCATTCTATTTGGTATCATGAATCGTTTTCTCCAGTTACGGTTGCTATCGCAACAGTTTCCAGTTAATATGCAATAAAATCAAGGTCAGATGAGAAACATCTGAAATACATCCTGGAATGAACAAGCAGATAAAACAGAGTCTGAGGCAGAAAGGAGAAGAAGCTGCACAGTGTCTGTTTCTACAGATTCCTGCTACCTGAGCAGATTTCACTTTACCGCACAGAAAGACGACAAAGAAACAAGTTCCTCAGCTTCCTGTCGGCCCTCTTCCAGGCAGCTGCCTGATAATTCAACCGAGATTTCTATCTGTTAAACTACAACTCAGAAAAGATGAGCTGTAAAAGCTTACAGAAATATAAAGCTCAATGATCGTCTAAGCTGGGAAAATAAGTGAAAATGTGCAGAGCATAGAGAAGCATTGATTTGTAGTGGCTAACATTCTGGTGCTTATTGTAAATGATTTTTCCTGAATGTGGAACAGAAAATGCAAACTGTTGCCCCGTCTCCAGTTGATTTGCAGCTTTAATTAAAAAACATCCCACTCTGCTAAGAAGTCGGCATGAGTTTTATGAAAGCATATTTGTAACAAGGTGCAGATAGAATCACAAACCTCAGACTATTTCACGGGAAGTTTTACAATTTTCCAACACAAAGTGACAGAGAAGATTTATTCAAATGTTTATACAAACTTTTCACTTGGACAAATAAACATTTTTACTTATTTGTCGGATTCCATGGGACGTCACAGCAATTAACAATTTTCAGATCAAATTCTGGACTTCGACTAGGCCATTCTAAAACATGAAAGTTCTATATTCTAATCTACCAGTAAGACTAGTATTTTTCTGTCAATGTTAAGGAATTATTTACTTAAAGTAAGCTCCTTTATCTTTCTGAAATGTAACTTGTAAGTTAGTTTTGTCTTATTTTAAGTCTACTAATATGTTTGCACTAGAAACTAAACCAAAAATACTTGGTAAGAGTTTGTGTTTTTGCAGTGTGGAGAAGCTCCATCAGTTCATATTTCTGTTTACTGAAATATGAACAAAGACAACCCACATAACTTCACACAGAGTCCGATAAGCAGTGATTATTTTTCATCTGGATCAAACCCGTCTCCCCTCAGATGGTCTCAGCCCGTCGTCGCCTTTGTGCCGTTGTGCTTTTCATGGCTGCCGTTCCACTGAAAGTCATTTTACAAAAGCGCGCTTTACTCCTTCGGCAGAGGCAGACGGGGAATCGGCTGAGCCCATCCTGCCTCCGCCTCACTGCTGAGAGGATGGAAGAACAGAACCGGTCAGCCTGAACCGGAGCTGCACAGCAGACGACTGTCTGAACTCACAGCAACGCCTTGATCAACCCTGAAGGAGCAGAAATGCATCTAAAGACGGTTTTACTAAAAAATCAGTGATATTATCAGGTCACTCTGTGGGACTGTAATCTTAAAAATAACCTCAGGAAGCAATTTTGTGTATTTAAAAAAAAAAAAAACTTTAAATCTGACCTAAAACAGAAAGTTTTCATGGTTCCTCAGGCTGTTAAACGGAAGCAGGTTGCAAAAGATTTATTTGAACAATTTTTTAGAAAAAAAATATTATAGGAGTAGTTTTACTCCAATGTACTTTTTACTTTTACTTGAGTAAATTGGTCTTAATTATTTCTTCGCTTTAGTAAAATTTCTGCATACTTTATCCAATACAAAAAACTTTTATAAAAAAGAGCAAACATTTTAACCAAATACTTTTATTATTATTATTTTGTGTCTGCTGAGCTTGTTGGGGATTAATAACAGTAAACTCTACATATGGTCACTGGAAATACATTACAGTACGCAACAGGAAGAAATTAATTCTATAATCAAAGTTAGTAAGTGGCTCTTTTCTAACATGGACACATTATCTATTGTATTAATATAACATTTAATATTGAGAAAACATAGATCTATGTGAACAAGTGTTTCTTCTTTTTTAAAATATTTTTGTTATATTTTGTCAGTTTGGTGATATCGTTTTAAAATATGAAATCAAATTGTTTATGATTCTGAACTTCAGTGACATTTTCACCCAATCATTTTGTAAAACTATTTTTCTTTTTTACTTTTACCTGAACAAATGCATATTGAAGTCAGTTGGGTATTTTTGGCTGCTCTACCATCTCTGCTGTTGTAAAAGTAAAAGTTAAATGAAGAACATTCAGAGCTGAGGAACCATCTGCTAATGGTTTCATCATCCAAGCAGCTGGAATATCATAGTTCATGTAAAAGGAGGAAAACAATAACTCCTGTGTGTGTGTGTGTGTTGGGTGTGTGTGTGTGGAGCGCAGTGTGTGTGATGAGTGTCTCTTTGTTATGCTGTGCAGGCTGGCGTCCTCGCCTGTACAATGCAACAATAGATCTGTGCAAAGCTTTGATCTAATGAGAGAGAAAAGGGGCGACGGAGCGAAGTGGGAGATAAAACTGCACAAAGAGACTGAAGCAGCTCATTCAAGAACGGATTTGATTTCAGCTCACTGTAGAAACTGATTTAAAAGGTTT